>NC_056670.1:4525000-4752500 GCF_018350195.1 Panthera tigris
GCTGGCTCATCAGACCATCTAGCTTTGCTCCTCAACTATTTTGTCAGAAGCACTCTAGGGGTCCATGAACTCTTCTACACGTGAGGCCCCCAATTTTAATCAGTGTGTGTTTTTTTTTTTCCTACAATAAATATATACGGTGTTACGGCAGCATCTGTCAGGAACAGCAAGCATCTCCTAAAGGTCATAAGGGACAGAGGCAACTAGCTGTAACCGGCAAAAGGGATAGTATAAATGCAAACGTGAGATGCAGAGACATGTGAAAACCCGGCCTGGTACATGTGTGAGCATCGACTCAGGGCAGAAAGAAAGGTTATCAATCAGCAGTGTAACTCTAAAAACGTCTGAGGGAATACGAAGATAATTACACATGCTGGTATGGACGTCTTTGTAAAGAACGCTGCCTTTGTCAGAGACAGTGCTCTTGTGCAAGGTGCAGATTTCCACTGGAGGGTGAGAGGATACAGAGCCGCACAGGGGAAAGGGCTCCGGAGGATGTAGGACACAAACCATAAAGACTCGGTTCTCACCTTCAAGAGGCTTAGAGTCTAATCAAGAAAGTACCCGTAAATCAAGCAGCAATATAAAAAATTCAAGATACTAGACTTTAAATATTTAGGGTTTTATCAAATGCATGTAATATCCTCCAGGGCGAAACCGTCATGGGGAAGTTGGGTCCTCAGTCACGCGGCTGTCTGCTGGGAGCCCCATGGCGCGCTGGCTCACTCTGACTGTCCTTGTCAACCTGGACACCCTTCAGAATGTTCTTGCAAGCTTTCCAGAAACACGGGTTCCTAGCCTCCACCATATCACTACTCAGGGGTCTGATGCCCATACCTGGCCGTGTAAGTTGTAGAAGGAGCTACTTCTCCTGAGACATTCTTATTTTCTCATTTCAGCTAAATCACTCAGATATTTTTTATCCAGAAAAAAAAGTGAAAGACACTGTCATCACCATCGAGAGATGGTTTCCTTCATTCATTTCTCCTAAACACATCCGGTTCCTGATCAAAATAAATGAAATCCAGAAGTTCTGTGTCATACAATAAAGTCATGCTTTCTGATCTCATGTAAAATTATACCTTTCCTATATTTTATGCTGTATAAATCAGTTATAGTACACATTTCTTTTTTTTCTTAAATGTTTATTTATTTATTTAGGAAGGGATAGAGAGAGCGAGCATGAGCAGGGGCGGGCAGAGAGAGAAAGAGAGAGAGAGAGAGAGAGAATTCCAAGCAGGCTCAGCACTGTCTACACAGAGCCTGAAACAGAGCTCAAATCCCCAGAACCACGAGATCATGACCTGAGCCGAAACCTAGAGTTGGATGTTTAACCAACTGAGCCACCCAGGCTCCCCATACATGTTTCTATCAACTAGAAACTGTCAAAGCCTCATTTCTTAAAATTCTTGCCAAATGTAACCTTCTCTACGAACCCAACCTGGACCACCTCCAAAAAGAATGATCGTTCCCTCCTCTGAAAGAGCACTGTGCCTGTACATACCATCAGTCCTGTCATCATTAGCGAATATTAAGATTTCTTATTTACTTATTAGTATGGGTTAAACTGTGTCTTCCCTCCTCGCCAAATTCATGGGTTGAAACCCAACTCCAGTACCTTTAAAGAGGTGATTAAGTTAAAATGAGGCTGTTAGGGTGGCCCTGAGCCAAAGCGACTGGTGTCCTATAACAAGAGAAAATCTGGACACACAAGAGACACACACATAGACAGACACGTGTGTGCACAGAGGGGCCGCCATGCGGGGAAGCACGAAAGCAGCCATCTACAAGCCAAGGAGAGAGGCCTTGGAGGAAAGCAACCCTGGATGTCCAGCCTCCAGAACCGTGAGAAAATAATTTCTGTTGTTCAAGCCACCCAGCCTGGGGTATTTCGTTACGGCTGCCCCCACCTGACTATTTCCCTTGTCTAACTGTCTCACTGAGGATGAGCTCCTTGAGGGCACCCACTGCGTCTCACATGTGGTGCCCAGCACGGTGTCTGGAGCCTAGTAAATGTCCAGCAAGTGTTAGCTGAATGTATTTACTCTGGAGGTAACGATATATCTGATTACATGTAAAATTATAAATTAAAATACTTTATCAGAAGCTAAAAATTATGTTTAATTTGGAAGGAAATTGAAAAATAAGAAAAGGTATAAAGAAAAATATTTAAAAGCCATTTATAATCCCATCCTTGGACATGACCCCTTTTAGTATTTTGGTATTTTTCTTTCCAGTTCTTTTTTAATATTGACATAAACTTAAGATTTCAAATATATATAAATGAAATATAAACACATATAAATAAATCCTAAGAAATGTATATATAGACATACACACAGAATTTTATATTACTCCTTTTCCCTGAACTATACATATTTATATTTATATTTAATCATATACATATATAACCATTGCCTGTATTATTATATAATCTTTAAGAACATACTTTTTAATAGTTACATAATGTTTTATCACATTTATCTATCAGAATTTAACTGTCTCTTATTTACATAGTTTCTGAGCTGATACTACAATAAGCCTCTTTGTATAAAAATCTTGACTCATGTCTCTACTATGTCCTTCAGATAAACACGGTCAGGACTTGACACATGACTATCCAGCAGCTGTGATAGTATGGAAGGGTCATTCTAGCAGGGTCAGACTCAGACTGTTATCCATGACTTCTATGATTTTCTATCTGTAGAACAGACTGAAACACAACATGCCAAACTCTGCATATGGCTTTCCTACGGAAATGAGAACATGAGGTCTGAAGATGAACAACAGAAAGCAACAGAAAAGTATATTCACTAGCTGCACAAATGCACACAAGAATCCACCGTTTTACTATAGAGGATGTTACGGAAGGGCTCACCCGTGTCATGTGTGATGATCCAGGTAAGGAGAGACACAGAGTCTCCTCTGGTCTCTCCCTTCAGAGAAGGGGAAAATTGCCGTGGTTGACTGCCACCTGGGGAGGCTTCAAAGAAGGGACGGACCAGGCACTGAAGAACAACTGAATAACTATAGATTACAAAGGAAAACAGCCCATATGTAGGAATTTGTGAGTATCTCACCTTCCATGGCAAAAGGGGAATTCATGTACTAGAAGAAATGGAGGTTGCTAATCATCTGACCTTCAAAGAGGGAGATTATCTGGCATTATACGGGGTGGGGGTGGTTTGTAACCTTAAATGAGGAAGAGGGAGGCAGAAAAGTCACAGTTGGAATAATGAAGTGTGAGAAAGACTCCATCAGGCATCCCTGGCTTTGAAGATGGAAGGAGCCAGGAGACTTCAGAGGCAGGCAGGGTTCTGAAACTGGAAAAGGTGAGAGAGAAATTTTCCTCTAGAGCATCCAGCAGGAGAGCAGTCTTGCTGAGACCTTGACTTTAGACCAGTGAGACTCTTATGCCAACTTTTAAAAAAGTTTTTTTGATGTTTATTTATTTGAGAGCGAGAGAGAGTGAGTGAGAGGGGGGGCAGAGAGAGAAGGAGACACAGAATCTGAAGCAGGCTCCAGGCTCTGAACTGTCAGTACAGAGCCCTATGGGGGGGCCTGAACTCATGCACCGCAAGATCATGACCTGAGCTGAAGTTGGATGCTTAACTAACTGAGCCACCCAGGTGCCCCTCTTATGTCAACTTCTAATTTCCAGAACTGTTAAAATAATTGATTTGCATTATGTTAGGCCACGAATTTTGTGGTGATTTATCACAACAGCAATAGGAAATACACCATAAAAAATAGAACTATACCAAAGGCACAAAGTCAAAATTCATGTGGGACATGAAATAAGCATATAGATTCAAGATTTCTGCAGGTGAACAGTGGGAGACAAGTCAAGGAAGCTAGATTCAGGTGGGAAGGGAGGAAATTAGGAATGTCCTTCAAAATAATTTTTAAAGTTTTATCCTGCAGATGATAGAGGGCATTTAGGCAGGAGAGCGACATAACAAAAGTGATTATGTTTCAGCAAAATTCATCTGGTGGCATCACGTAAGGGAGATTTAATGGAGAAAGAGCAGCTAAGGTTTTAGAATAATCTGAGTGCGAGACGGTAAGCGCCTGGCCTGGGCAGCAGCTTAAATAGAAATGGATGCTCAGACATGAGAAACATTACAAAAGATAATCCACGTTCATATTCTTCCTGTATAGAGATCATTCTATAGACTTCCCCTAATTCCAGAAGTTCCAACGATCTAGGTGCACTGCGAGAAATCAAATGGTCCCTCAGTTAGAGCTCTCCACAGAGAACACGTATCCCCTTTTAAAGTTTGTACCGTTCTACACTGAAGTATTTAGAACAAGACTGATGCTTTCTCTCGTTTCACCCCGTAAACCCAGATGACGAAAATCTATTATTGTCTAGTGAGAAGGACTGTGAAACGAATTGCCTGGTCCCAATGTCATTGCATCTATTTAAGCACGTAATTGACTCCAGACAATGGGAAACTTCCTTCTTTCAGTAACTGGGCTAGACTCTGCCTTCACATACAAAATATTTTTTAGAGAAAAGCAAAAATAAACCATTTAATTCTGTTTTCAAAAGAGCCCATGACCAGATGAAACTGAAGACCGTTTTCCTAGTATTTTTACCAGTAGATATTTTGACCTAAGTAAGTAGAATGATAAAGTTGCCACAAAAACTTCCCAATTTCCCTTGAGTGTGTGTGTGTCCACCTTATTTACAGCCTCTCTAGGTAAACTGCATGTGATCACTTGGGTGTCAACTTGTGAAAAGTAATGTATTTGTTGAAAGGCCCCTTCCATAGTCTAATCCTACCAATCATTCCGTTCCTTCAAGAGAGATTTTCTCCTTAGTGTCTGGACTCAGAGCAGCTGCCCAGGTAGAGTTTGATGAATGGGTGACGGATGGATTGATAAATGGATTAGAATCACAGGGTCAAATAACGTCCACGTTATCTACGGACTATGATGCATGCAGCTGGGATGCTTCCTAACAACAGATTCCATCTCACTAGGAAACGTTCCAGCTCACTGTTACCACACCAATTAATACTTGCTGTACTAAGTTTCTGTGAATTTGATGTGTCCCTCCGTTGAACAAAAGTGAGATTAGATATCTCCAGGTTCATTATATTCATGTTTTTCCTCTTTGGCCGGCTGTGTGTTCATTTCCTGGGTCCATTTATATGGAGAGCTGGGTACATATCTTAGGTAATTTACACACACTGTTTATAAATAAGACCATTGTGGCAAATGTTTTCTTCAGTTTGCTATTTGTACTTTGGCATAAGTGATTTTAACAGGCAGAAACTTTATATTTTAATATGCTCAAAATCTTCTATATTTATATACTCAGAAAGTTCACCCCAGAGGTATTTTACCTCACTCTCCTCACCATGCACTGTGGCCTATGAGCCTTTTTGCACAACTTTCCACAGGCCTAGGTCCAGTCCCTTTATGGCCTTGCATATGGTGTCTCCTTGTCAGATGTTCTTCCCTCACATCTCCTTGTCTGTTCTTCGAAACTGGTTACCTCCTGCACCCCCTTCCTATCTTTATAGCTCAGCTCCAATATTCCTTCCTCAGGGATGTGGTCTACATCAGGTATTGTGGTCAACACTCTGCAGAGTAACTGAGTAGTAGTTATATAGTCTTAAAGCCAATATTGAATTAATTTCTCTTTGGGTTAATGTCCATCCCTTTCAGCAGAGACTGGTTCTCCATTGCTCATCCTTAAACCCACAATGCCTTAGCAGGATGCCTGGCAAACAGACATTTTGTCAGTATTTATTGTATTAATTAATTGTGTTTAATTATAAAGAGGGGTGGCATCAATTCTGTTTTTATATGTAGGGCTATTCTATTTTTTTCCATTTAATTCTTATCCCTCTGGATTTTATATGTTGGCATGTGTTGTTGGGTTAGCCCAGTGCTTCCCAGACTTATTGGATGGACCATGCCACTTGCCATCTTCAAACACATATTAACCCTCCAAAGAACTAAACTTCTAGAGGATACACTGCCAGAGTATTTGAAAACACTCTCTTGTTTGTACAGATGACAACCTAAGACACAGAGATTTACTTACACAGATGCAAAACTGAATCTTGATTCATAAATAACCGTGTCATAAAAATAAGCTACAAATGATCAGTGAAGATCATGTATGTTAAAGGAACAATTATGTGAAAGGTATCTATTACGAATCATTACTAATTTGCAAAAGATTTGGAAATAAATAGCATGCAAAGCTATATTTTATACACATCTATATTAGAAAGATATTTATGAATATCTATACTATGGACTTTTATGGACATACTATAGTCCATTAAAGAATGGCTAAATATGAATAAAATAGAGAAGCTATCCTTGAAATACAGGATAAGAATTTAAAAGCAGAAAGATATGTAAAAATACATTAACAAAAGACCAACTATAAAGTTTCTGAAGACACATGAAAATGGTGCTGTGAGAGTTACCAGTGAGCAGGGGTGGAAAGAAGGCACATTTCATCGCTTATATATAAGGTATAATTTAAGATTTAGAGATTTAGAAATACTTTATATATATATATATATATAAAGTATATATACACACATATATATATATATAAAGTATATACATAGATAGATATTATATAGTCTGCCTTTCTTTCATCCACAAACCTTATTAAATGCCCGTGTGTTATTGTCTGACAGTACAAAAAATAAAGAAGTCCGTTCCTCTGCTAAGGAAGCTTCCAAATGTGAGAACAACTTGCACTATGTGAAATAAATGCCACAACAGAGGGACGTAAAAAGCCCCGCTGACGTCCAGAAAAGGCCATTGAGACCATATGGGAGGCGGGCTTGCAAGACTGTTCAAGTGCTCGTGCATGGAGAAGACGAGTAAACCACTTTGATCAGAGGCAGCAGGGTCCACAGGGCAGGAAGGTACAAAAAAGAACACAAGGATTCGGTCATAAAAAGTAAGGCCATCATTTACGGACCACGTACTACATACCAAGCATTTCACATCCTGTATCTCCTTCAATCTTGTAACAGCCAGTGAGAGAGTTCTCTACTCTCCTCATTTTAGGTATAAGGAAACTGAGACCCCCAGGGGTTGAGTAAGTCATCTAAGGTCCCAAGTGACAATCTGTGTGCTTGGACTCAGATTCAACTGACCACAAATGGCTCCTAATCATCGTGCCCGTGTAAGGACTGCCCTGGTTCGGCCCTCGCGCCTGGGACAGGATGGGTGGAAAACCATCACTGAGCCTGAAAGCAGATCAACCCCCCACAAGTGGCCCTGTGTGCCAGGTTAAAAAATGTTACAACAGTAACAGTGACAGCATTCGGAGGATGATCATTTACGCAGCATTCATGAAACACCAGGTAGTTCACTGAGAAGGGGAGAAAGCGGATGAGGCCCCAGAGGCCATGGGCACAGGATTTAAGGAGGCGCTGGCCTCTGGGCACTTCACATGTAAGGTCGTTTAGCCAGCCCTAACAGTTAGAACAATACAACAGAGCGAGAACTCCCCCACTCTGGAGCAAGATGTTCTCAGTGCACAGGAAGAGAGGGTGACAGCTGCTTTGACCCCATCGGGATCACTCACCCCCCTCTTTCCCACAGGGGCCAACCTGGGGGAGCTCGGGCCACTTCTGTCTGCTCAGGCACTCTGTGCCCCCTCAGGACCCACGGGAGCTTTCCCCATTTTGACAAAGTCTAGTATGTCGCTTAGCACCCGTGCCCCTGGAGGCCGGGGCACGGACACTGGCTAGATTTCCCAAGGCTGCGCAACACAGGGAAACACAGGCTGCCATGAGGGAAATGCAGTTCCACCGTCCCATCCCTCAGGAACCTCACTGCAGACGGCTGGCGGCAGGGGTCGGGCGTTTCATCAGAAGGGCCACTCCTCGAACGAAACGTGAACGTGAGCAGCCACGGAAGGCGCTCCCCGAATCAACAATATTGCACTTGGAAGTTTCCTGCAGACGATGTCTAAGGAATGCGCGAAACATCTTAGGAGAAGGTGGGCTTTGACACCTTGCAAGCCAGTGAGAGTCCCCTGCACAGGGGAGGTGACCTGCCACAGGACGACAGCGCCAGCCACACAGCCTCAGTCCTTTGCCTTTGCAGACGCACTCCCCTCTCCCCTTGGGCACAATTCAGAGACTAGAAACCAGGCAACCTGAACATCTGTGAGCCCGCAAATCCACATGTTGAAATCCTAACCCCCGTGTGATGATGCTCCTAGCTGATGGGGCCCTTGGAAGTGATCAGATCATGAGAGTCACCCTCTCTCAAAAGAGACCCCAGGAGGCTCTCTGGCCCCTTCTGACACATGAGGACACAGCAAGAAAACAACGTCTGTGAACCAGAAAGCAGACACCGAACCTGCCAGTACCTTCGTCTCGGATTTACCGTGCTCAGAACCACAAGCAACAAAGGTTTGTGGCTGAAGCCACCATGCAGACTATGATAGTTTTGTTACAACAGCTTTGAATGGACTAAGACAGCCAGGAGGGGAGAAGAGATCTGAGAAAGAGAAAACAAAGCATCCACATATCTTGAGGGATTGGTGAAGAGAAGCTTTAGGTTTGCCTTACGTTTGGACTTGCATACAACATGACGCTAGAATGTGCGTTTTAATTACTAAAGAGGGATTTCTCTAATGATTGAAATGAACTGGAGCAATTGTCCAGCCTACCTAAATTTAATCCATGTACAGAGAAGATAGAAACACTAGACCAAGAGGAATTTCAAGGGCAGTGGGAAAAGGAACAGAGGTGCTTCATAATTGCTCTCTGATGAGTCCTGTTTTTAAAAATACCCTGGCTGCGCCTTTATAATCACCCTTAATCCTCATAGGAACAAACTGAGGCAGGTAGTTACCATCGTCTCAGTTTGCCTGGCAAGCGTCCGTCCCGTCAGTGGTAATCTCACTCTGGCCACAGGAGAGGATGTACAATGTAAACATAATAACGTGCACACTCTTGGCCACGGGAATTAACTTGGGAAGGAGTAAGTGGCCCAGGGGAGGGCGTTCACCTCTGCACCGTTTTCCTGACTGTACCTAATAGGCAAAAGAGCCTCTCGTGTTGGAGCTGATGGCTTGCAAGCCTAAGGAGGTCAGTGCCCTCCCTATTCCTTTCCACATGGGCAAAGACTAGCCACAGTTGGAGAGAAGGAAGTCAATACACATACAGACACACGCACACACACAGCAACCAAAAAACCTGAGGAGGATCCAATCCTTGGACCCCGTCATTTCTGACACTAACTTTTCTTTCCTGTGTCCCAGTTCTAGAAGCCAATAAATGCATCTTTCCTAAGTAAACCAGTTAGATCTGTCTTCCTGTCAATTTCATCCAAAAAATCTGAACTATTACAATTACAAAAATATTTAACCGAGGATGAGGCTAGAAAAATAAGCTGTCTTCCTCAAGGGCATAAATGTTGTAAGTGGCAAAAAGTAAACTAGATTTCTGGATCTTTCTGACTGCATAGTCTTTGATCTCAACAAATAAATCTATTTTGTGAAATTTCAAGGGCACCATTGAGGATTTTTTTTTCAAGTAGGCTCCAACACCCAGCATGGAGCCCAACACAGAGCCAAACTCATGAGTCTGAGATCAACACCTGAGCAGAAATCAAGAGTCTGGCACTTAACCGACTAAGCCACCTAGGCACCCCACCATTGAAGTTTTAGGAGATTTTTTAAAAAGTATGGGGCGCCTGGGTGGCTCAGTCGGTTAAGCATCTGACTTCAGCTCAGGTCATGATCTTGCAGTTTGTGAGTTCAAGCCCCACGTCCAGCTCTGTGTTGACAGCTTGGAGCCTGCTTTTGATTCTGTGTCTCTCTCTCTCTCTCTCTCTCTCTCTCTCTCTCTCTCTCTCTCTGCCCATCCCCTGCTCATGCTCTGTCTCTGTCTCTCTCTCAAAATAAATAAACATTAAATTTTTAAAAATTATAAAAAAGTAGTTGGGCTTCTGCTTTTCCTCCTTCTTACGCCTTTCTCTTCCTTTCTTTTTTCCTGCCTTCCTTTCTCTTCCCCTTCAGAACAATCTGGTCCTAATGTCCATGTGCACCTTGGGCAAGGAGGGTGACAAGGAAGGAGGAGACTGGGTGAAGGGGACATCCGCGGGGACATGGCCCCCCCATGAGCAGTCAGAGCAGACCAGGGCTACCCTCTCAGTGTGGTCAAAGGATTAAGACTGAGCCTCAGGAGACTGAGCTCCTGTTTCAATCTTTGCCTCACTTGGTGTTTTTCTCTTCTCTTTCTCCAGCCCTCCCCTATTTTTAGTTTACTTTTTGCAATTCCCCCTCCATCTAAACCTTGAAAAACTGCAGGAAGTGCAGAAGCATCTTTTGAAAGTACCATTCTGCCCGTTGCCACGAAGGAATGGAACCAATGATCCCCAGCAAGAGGCATGAAAATCAGAATAATCCCCATTCTTTTCCATTGAAGTTTTTGTAGCAGATGAAGAGAAGACGAAGAAAACTTCAAGGTGGGCCCGACCACAAACACACAGACACCTCTCCTTGCCTCCCCCCCTGAGAAAGCCCAGCCGTGCTCCCATCTGGGTGTTGCCTTGATGTGCACAGAGTCATAAAGCCTTTCACCACTGCTTGGGTCGATAAACTACTGTTGTTCCTTGACAGCACCCATGTACAGAGGGACCCATGGTCCAGCGTGCAGCGGCGGAGGTGAGGGGATGGGAAGACACCCACAAGAGGGGCAGCACGTGTGGGGCATCCGAGCACAGGGGCAGAGGGAGCATCCATGCAGGACCCAGAGTTCGCGACCTCATCTGTGATCGAGAAATCCCGGAAGCTGCGAAGGTAAGGGATTTTTACAAATGTTGTGCTGACGCATCCTTTAATATCGAACACAGGATGTGTCGATCCAAAATGAGAATGTGTTGATCCAGAATGAGAATTATGTGACGAATGAATGAGTGAATAAGCAGGGCATCTGCAAGACAGTTAAGAACACAAATGTGAAAACATTATTAATTCTAGCGTTAGCTGATTTTCCCTGCTTTTAAACAGGGGGAAACACATTTTTGTTTTATTAAGCCATGAAGTTGTTAGGGATTTGGTTTCCTTGATGAGAGAACTCTTCTGTTTCATGAATGTTAATCCTCGGTATCCAAAATGCCACTCTAAAGAAATACTTAGCACCACAACAATAAGACAAAGGCCCGAGTAAAGTAAACATTCCAGAGGCCTTCAGAGGTTAAATAGGAATCTGGAAATAATTATCCTATTGCTAAAAAATAAATAACATATGGAAAATATAAGCAGTGGGGGAGGACTTCCTCTTTTTAAGCAGAATTTTATTCTTAAAAATTTTTTTGACAAAATAATATTTGACTGATGTAGTCTAAAAAGTAAAGCAATAATATAATTATTGTTTGGTATTAATATTATTGTGTCCATAACCTACTGTTTATCATTTAGAAGTATTCCCTGTATATGAAATCATGGTATTTAAAATTATTTTTTGCCCCACTTTTTATTATACAAAATTGTTCACATTGTATATAAAATGATTTAATTTGAGGTACAGAAGAGAGATTGACACATATATATAACCCATCACCCAGTCAAGAAAATTTAAAAATAAACAACAACCTGGATTTATTCTATCGCCTCATTTTCTGTCTCTCTCTCTCTCTCTCTCTCTCTCTCTCCCCCTCACTTCTGTTATTCTGTGAGCTTCTTCAAGAAGGCGTCTAGACTATGACCCCTTCCTCCTTTTGTCCACCTACAGCTGTCTGGTTTCTGTCCGCACCACCCCACCAAAACCGCGCTCACCCAGAAATTGTTCTGGGCGTTAAATCAGAGGGAAAATTCTTAGTTCTTAATTTACTTGACCACTAAGAACATTTAGCACCACTGCCCACTTCTTGAAACTCTACAGTCTTGGTTGTTCCCCACACTACATTCTTTCCAAATTTCTTCCTGATTATTTGGCCCCACCTTACCCTCTTTTTCTCTTCCTTACTCCATTATCTTTCCCTGTTGTTAACGTTAGGATTTTTTCATCCAGTCACCTGAGTAAGAACACTGGGCATCACCCTGGACTGCTGACCTCCCTTCTGCCCTCATAGTCAACTAATTCCAAATATATCTCCACCCTGTCCCCATATCCTTTCCCACTGCTGCTATCTTACTAAACACTCTCATTATCTCTCAGCAAGTGATTCTAAGAGGTTCCTAACTAGTCTCCCGCTTTCCAGCCAGACCCCCCCACATTCCATCCTTCAGAGCTGCCACCAGCATGACAGTACCCCATCACTCCCCAGTAACAACCTTTCCGTGGTTTCCCATTAATTGCAAGATAAAGCCCCAGCCCTTTGGGACAGCCGGCATACTACATTTCCCTCTCTAAAGTCTTTCCCTTTCCTCTGTAAACTGGCAAGTCTCCTTCCTGCACCACTAATCTACGAAGCTGGTTCTTCTGTACTCTTTTCAGCCTACTCTGCACCATAATCATCTGCTCCCGTAGCTTTTATATCTACAGCTCAAACCTCTCTTCTGAATATTAAAACACTGTATTCAACTTCTCATTGGACATCAGTCTTCATTAAATCAGAGAGAAAATTCTTAGTTCTTCATTTACTTGACCACTAAGAGCGCTCGGCATCACTGCCCATTTCTTGAGACTCTACAGTGGCATTTTGTGTGTCTAAAACGTCGTCATCTTTCTCCCCAAATGTGCTACTATCTTTGCTATGTAGGTGACTGGCACCACCTAACTGTCCTCTGCAGAAAACCAGAGCCCTCCCTTGTGTCCTCCTCTTTCTTATTTTCCGCATGTCCATTTTCTACTCAGTACAGTTGATTCTACTATCAAATATAATTTAAACGGATTCACTCACAAGCATCTACACTGTAGGTGGGAACTAAGCCAGAACTGCACCATTCGCAACCAGCTCAATATCCCGTTTCGTTGCCTCCACCTCTATTACCACGTGACTTCCTCAATCCATTGCCCAATATCCTGCAGACTGAATTGTATTTATAAACTAAACACTTGAACATTATACCTCTGCTCAAAACCCTTCAACAGGTCCCTGTGATCAACCATGAGAATCTAAATTCATTTGCGTGACCTTCACAAGCTTCTCCACGAGTTCTTTGATTTATGTCACGACTTCTGCCACTAAGATGGCACACATTTGCTCCTCTGCGTCCGAAACCCCTCTGTGTTAACCGGGCCTTAGAAGGTGAATGGCTTCAAACTTGACCAAGGGTTATCATTTTTGTTTCTGAAAACGAACATATACTATCATGAAACCAAATAAAAAATAAAAAAGTGAGGGTCGCCTGGGTGGCTCAGTGGCTTGAGTGCCTAACTCTTGATTTTGGCTCAGATCATGATTTCACTGTTTGTAAAATCAAGCCTGCATTGGGCTCTGCACTGACAGAGCCCCTCTCTCTCTCTCTCTCTCTCTCTCTCTCTCAAAATAAATAAATAAAAATTTAAATAAGTGGCAACAGAAAAGAATAGGGCCTTACATGTTTACATTTCGACTTTTATGAAAAAAAGGTAACAAATGGCTAGCAGCCCTTTCTGTGTAGTTACTTAAAACAGAAAAAAACAAAACAAAAAAAGGCCTTATAAAAGTGGCTTGATAATTAGAGAGATATTGTCATATTTATTAATTAAAGAAAAAAAAAGCCCAGAAATGGACCCCACAACTATATGGTCAACTCATCTTCAACAAAGCAGGAAAGAGTATCCAATGGAAAAAAAGGCAGTCTCTTCAACAAATAGAGTTGGGAAAACTGGACAGCGACATGCAGAAGAATGAAAACTGGACCACTTTCTTATACCATACACAAAAGTAAATTTAAAATGGATGGAAGATTTAAATGTGAGAGAGGAAACCATCAAAATCCTGGAGGAGAACACAGGCAGGAACCTCTCTGATGTTGGTTATCGCACCTTCTTACTAGACACATCTTCGGAGGCAAGGAAAACAAAAGCAAAAGTGAACTATTGGGACCTCGTCAAAATAAAAAGCTTCTGCACAGTGAAGGAAAAAATCTACAAAACTAAATGGCAACCTTCAGGATGGGAGGAGATATTTGCAAATGACATATCTGATAACGGGTTAGAATCCAACATCTATAAAGAACTTATCAAACTCAACACCCAAAAAGGAAATAATCCAGTTAAGAAATGGGAAGAAGACATGAATAGACACTTTTCTAGAGAAGACATCCAGATGGCAAACAGACACACGAAAAGATGCTCAGCATCACTGATCATTAGGGAAATACAAATGAAAACTACAATGAGATACCACCTCACACCTGTCAGGATGGCTAAAATTAACACAGGAGACAACAGATGTTGGCAAGGATGAGGAGGAAGAGGAACACTCTTACACCGTTGGTGGGAAAGCAAATTGGTGCAGCCACTCTGGAAAGCAATATGGAGGTTCATCAAAAAGTGAAAAATAGAAGCGCCCTATTTCTATTACACTACTAAGTATTTACCCAAAGGATACAAAAATACTGATTTGAAAAGACACATGCACCCCTACATTTATAACAGCATTCTCAATAGTTGTCAAATAATTGAAAGAGCCCAAATGTCCATAGACTGATGAGTGGATAAAGAAGATGTGACGTATATGTGTGTGTACACACACACACACACACAATGAAGTATTACATGGCAAACAAAAAGAACGAAGCCTTGCCATTTGCAACAACGTGGATGGAACTAGAGTGTATTATGCTAAGCGAAATAAGTCAGGCAGGGAAAGACAAATATATGATCTCACTCAGATGTGGAATTTAAGAAACAAAACAGATGAATAGAGGGGAACAAAAAGAGAGAGAGGCAAACCATATAACAGACTCTTAACAATAGAGAACACACTGGAGGTTGCTGGAGGCGTGTTTGGTGGGCAAGTGATGGTCTAAATGGGTGACAGGTACTGAGGAAGGCATTTGTTGGGACAAGAACTGGGTGTTATATATAAGTGATGAATCACTAAATTCTACTTCTAAAAGTAATACTACACTCTATTAACCAACTAGAATTTAAATAAAAACTTGAAACAAAAAAAAATTTAAACTATTACTTAAATTTAGTAGCTGTAGATTTAGGCTGGAATATTTTGTTTCCTTCAGGAATATTTTTATCAAAATGATACTTATTATAAATGAGTTATATTTTCAAAAATAAATAAGTAAATGGGAAAAATAAATCTACTTCTTTGCAATATAATTTAGGTTAAAAAGGACAACAGTCAGGCTTTTTTCCCCTCAGTTAATTGTAAATTATTCCCCTAGAGTAAAAAATCTAAAATTGTACGTAGGTTTTTTTTTTCCCACTAAGAAACCTTGAATTTTAACAGTTAAATTCCTTCCTCTTTTACAGACCCTGTCTTCACTGAACATCATTTGAAACAAATTGATATTTTTGAATCTTGGCAATACTCCGGGGACAACATTACCAGCAATGAAATTTCTTCCAAAAATCCAGAGAATGCAGTGAGAGACTAATCTGGGCTCAGTTAATTATATGTTTGTAAAGCACTCTGCGGGGTGTTTTTTTCCCTCACATATTTATTTTTAACACAAACATATACACTCAGCTGACGGCAGTGCAACCATGGTCATAGCCTCTAAACTCCATGAGAGTTTATCACCTGCATTTATTTATTGAGCATTCAACAAGTATTTACTGAGCGCCAGCCTGAGACACGCTTGACTCCTACCTTCATGGAGCTTAAATTCTAATAAACGGCGTTCACTGAACTATGTTTCATGCGTTTGTTGTGTTAAATGTTCTACTTCCGTCTTCCCCTTTAAGCCTTTAAGGTCACCATAAGGAAGCGACTATTTATTATTACTGCCTTTATTGTTCTTCTTACTATTTTGTAGACAAGAAGACAGGACTTGGAGGGATGAGCAACTGACCAGAAGTTCGAGGGAGGCAGTGGTGTGTTTAGCTCAAAACTCAAAAATCGTCTTCTTTGTAAGTAGTATTGGCCACATACACAGCATTAGCCAATGAGCTGCAAAAAGTTTTTAGGTGGTGTTTCCGAATGAAGCTCCTTAAGTAGTGCATGCTTCAGCTGGCGGATGCCCTTCTGTCCTTTGGAATTCTTTGTTCCTTCCGCTGAGATTGGACAAAGGGGTTCATAGTGACCATGAAGAGAAAGACCACAGAGATGGTAAAATGGCGCGGCGTCAGACAGCCCACCTCTGCTGAGGCGCACACCGGGTCATATCACCCCCTTCTGCAGTGTGTCCACACCGCACAGGAACAGAAATCCATCTCTTTGCTTGTTTACAAAGCCCACTGTGAACTGCTTCCTGCCTGCCTCTCTGGGCTCATCCCAACCTGTCTCTTCTCTGTCTCCAGAAACCAACACAGGTGGCCTTCTTTCTGCTCCTAGAATGTGCCAAGCAGGCTCTTCAGGGCCTTCACACCTGCCGCTCAGGACACTCGAGGGTTTCTGCTTCTCCACCTGACCGACCCTTCTGGTCAGGCAGATCTTAGCTCCTTGTCATTACTTCAGAGACGTCCCCTAACCACCTACTCTACGGCAGCCGCCAGTAATTCCCTATCACGACCTAGCCTAACTCTTTGTGCAGGACTTCGGACTGTCATACTTTTTCGTGTCTATTTCCTCCTTGACCTGTGTGTTGTGTCGATCACCTACCGCACTTCCACCAAATATGAACTTTTGTGTCCACTAAGCAACCTCTGGCACATACATAATGCCTAGCATGTAGTCAGAGCTCAGGAAACATTTGCCACATCGATGTGTCGTGTACCAAACCTCCTCCTAAGAGATATAAAACACTCTAAGTGGAAATCTCTACATTTATCTCATGCAGGTTCTATAATTTGTACTACTGAAAATACTTCAGCATATTTCACTATATAAACCAACATTCCATATTTTCATTTCCTCAATCATCCTTCACTCTGATGACATCAATGCCAGAATAATGAGAAGAAGAGAACTCAGAGCAAGACCAAAAGCAATAAGGTGTCTCAAAATGAAAGACAGATAGATGTCAGACACATGGAAAAAACAATTTTAATCAGGCTTTTGCAGATTTTACTATGGGAAGAATCTCCATTTCTCATCTAATCTATATGTAGTTCCCAATTAATACTGTAACATTTGGGTGACTGAGAAAAATATAGTTTAATTTTTTGCTTCTATAGTTTAAAATGTTGCTTCTTCACCACATCTTGGGTTGAATGGGGGATATGCAGCAAGTTATGGGTTATGAGTTTACTCTGGGGATCTTTCTGAGAAGATAGACACGCATCAGAATTATGGATTATGGAACACATTATGTTGGTTTATCCATGATTCCTTCTCAATATAGTGAGGTGGCAAAAGATAGTGGCTAAGAGCACAGGCTCTAAGTCCAAACTGTCTGGATTTGAATTCAGGTTCTGCCACTTATTAGTTGTATGGCCTTAAATATATTACATAACCTCTCTGTGCTTGAGTTTCCCCATCTGTGAAATAAATCAAAAGGATGTTTATCTCATAAGTTGTGTGGAGATTAAAAGAAGTAATACAGGTGTTACGGGCTGATTATTGTATACCCTTCAAATTTGAATGCTGAAGCCCTAACCCTCAATATGATGATATCTGAAGATGGGCCTTTAGAAGGTAATTAGAATTAGATAAGGTCATGAGGTGTTAGTGGCTAATAAGAAGAGGAAGAGGTCTCTGTCTCACTCTCTCACTCTCACTCTGTGCATGCACCTAGGAAAGGCCCTGTGAAGACACAGCAATAATCCAGTCATCTGCAAGCAAGGACAAGAGCCTTCAACAGGAATCAAATCTACCAGCACTTTGCTCTTGGACTTCTCAGCCTCAAGAGCTATGAGAAATACACGTCTATTATTTAAGCCACTTGTCTGTGGTAATTTGTAATGGTAGCCCAAGCTGACAAAGACAACAAACAGGTCAAGCTTTAGAATGGCGCCCAGCATATAGTAAGCACTCGATAAACATTGTCGATTATAACCATACATAACCGTACCCATAATGAAACATACCAAGATAAAGCGCTGTAAAGGAAGAGCTCTCTCAGTTGAAGTAAGAAGCAGTTAAAGCAGCTGGCCTGTGACCTATTCCTCTCCTGGTTGCCATGGTAATATTGCCGAAGTAAGAAAGAATGCAGGTGACCCAGTCTTATCTTCTTGGAAGCATGGTAAGTAGGTGTCTGAGCAACATCCTGATGATTCATGCTAGGAGGAATATCCACATATTTGGAATACTCTTGACAGTATGTCCCTGGTTCAGGATTGCTTACAGAATGAAGCATGGCTCCCAAGAGAAAATCACCTAATCTATATGCTCCTCAAAAAACGAGCAACACGTGGACTTCTTACAGACCTCCTATATTATTCAGGGCCAAAAAGCATGCATCTGGTGAAAGAGAATGTGAGTAGTTACACAGGTGTCCCAGACTTGTTCCCTTTCTCTTGTGTTTCACAACTGCACATTTCCTGGAAACTATTAGTAAACCAGAATACTGGTAAAATCTCTGACTGGTGTGAGCCCAGTTGGACTCTCCAACACTCTGTTGTCAGTCAAATTGAAACCAAAGTTAGGACTGTATCTACTAAAGGGCAGAAAGAATTCTAGAATACTTTCAGATGTTTGGAGTTCATGGGTGTTCTCTCATGCAGTCTTGACAACAACCTTTAATGTAGACATTATCCCATTTTATAGAAAAGGAAACTGAAATTTAGAGACATTGGCTATACTGGAAGAACAATCACTATGTTTAAAGCCATTAAGTCTCTGAGAAGGATTGTGTATGGGCCCCTTGCCCATATCCTCTTACCCTTTGCCAATTTAAAGCCCAATGGCCCAACTTCCAGTTGCTAACACCTGCAATTCTTTGCTTGCAGGCGTTTCCTGGTAGCCTGAGATGGCTAGGCCCATGCCAAAGAAAAGTTGCCCCCGAGGAAGTTAAATAGACAAGTTATTCAAGTGTGTCACATTAGAGAGAGACTGAACTCGACAATAGGGACAGCTGGGGATTTGCAATCAACGAGCAGGGTGAAGCAGCCAACGGGTGGAAAACTTCCAAGAGGAACTTAGGTATCAAGAGTGGGGAAGGGGAGCTTGATTAGTTATCAAGGATTAGGGAGTATCCCACTAAATCACCTCAAAAAGATTCTTGCTACAACCGGGCTTAGTGTACCAAGAACAAGTCCCAGTTGAGAAGAAGGTTCAGAGGAGCCTGACTCAAGTTTGGTCAAAGGAGTGCTTGTCACCTCTCCAAGAACAGGCCAGAGAATTAATGGTCACCAGGAGCAACCTGAACAAAGACTGAGGGGTGCAAACGCCCGGGCTCCCTCACCCCACAGGAGTACGCCTTGGAGAAAGGGGCTGTGTCCTGGCTCTCAGATTTGCACAAAGGGATCAAGCTTTAGTTATGCACCCTAGTAAACTGCTAGACAACAAGGTCAACTTTTGATTGCCTGTCTCACTTCCTGCTCCTTGCACATTTCCTGGGGCCAAATTCCAAATCAACTTACTTGCACTCAAATCCTTGTTTCAGGGAACCCAAACCAAAACATGACTTTATGTATTCTCATTCAACAGAATAAGATCTAAACAACCCCAACAATAAAAACTATATATATATTAGTTTAGCGAAAGATAAATGCTATATTTAAAACAATAGTAATATGAATTTATGCAGTATAATATACTTTTAAAAACATACCCTGCGTTTTATCTCATGAGGTATTTATACCAACTTTGTGAAGCAAACAGAATATTTCCCCAATTTGACAAAGGTATATAAAATGTCGAAAAATTAGAATTTTCAAAACAGGTAGCCATAGCAATTTGCTGTATTGGTTCCCATGGCTACTGTGGCAAATTACCACAAATGCAGTGCTCTGAAACACCACACATTTATTTTCTTAAAGTTATGGAGGTCAGAGATTCAACAAGTGTCACTAGCCAAAATCAAGGTTATCAGTGGAGCTGTCTTCCTTCTAAAGACTCTAGAAAAGAATCCATTTCCTTGCCTTTTGCAACTTCTAGAAGTCACTTACATTCCTTGCCTTGTGGTCCCTTCCTCCATCTTCAAAGTGCATAACTTCAATTCTGCCTCTGTTGTCACATTTCTCTCTTTGACCCTCCCACCTTCCTCTCGTAGGAAAACAGTGAAACCAACTGGATAATCCGGGATTCTTTTACTATCTCAAGGTCCTTAATTTAACCTCATCTGCCAAGTTTCCTTTGTCCTTTAAAGCATTCACAGGTTCAGAAGATTAGTTACACGAACATCTTTGGTAGGGATATTATTCTTTCTACCACATAAATACACTATATAGCTTTAAATTAGAAGAGTCGTTTCAGAGACAGAACCAAGCATAATGGAGGCACATATGTTGGGGATATCATGGAACTGGCCAGTGCAGGTACATTAAAGAAAATGAAATTTAACCTTATGTCACCTCAGCTATAGGAATTTACAGCTTTTCTCATAGATCATCAGAGAATGCCAGCCCATCCCCAAATACCAAGCCCGTTCTTGCTGTCTCTGGACTTCCTTTTTCCCCTCACAAATCTACACTGATGCAAATAAGGAAGACTCATGGGCAACCAATCAGCTAGAAAAGCCAAATAACTTCCATATTTACCCCGTAAAACTCCTTACTTTGTGAGCAACTCAGAACTCACTGCTTGTGGAGCCTTGACCTTCTCATCTTACAGACTGAAACTCTTGCAGTAAACTCGTCTTTCTGCTTTATTTTACTTGGTGAACAGAATTTGGTTTTTGACAAAGAGAAGATAACGTATTCCAAGGAATGACATCATAGTTTTATGTGAATCAATCACTGATATTTTTAAAAGGCTGACATGTCTCAGAAGTGAGACAAATGCAAACCTTAACTTCCTCCGACATGTATTCAGGTATACGTGAATTGTGTGTACACCTAAATCATATACTTTTTACTTTCCTTGATTTAGTTCTTATTTATCCTTACTAAAAACTTACGTTTCTTCCTGGTCTAGCAAAAAAAAAAATGTATTCACAATAGCAACACTTTGTTAGCCACATACAAATCAATATTGTAGAATTTGGACTCTTCCAGCCCTCTTTCAATTATAGTTTACTTTTCTCATTACCTGTACTTACTCATGTCTTCAATATCCTTAACCCTTAAAAATGGAAAGTCTGACAACCAAAATTATTAGTGCTATACTCCCATCTCACTTTTATCTTCTCATTATTCTACCACAACTGTCTATAGAAGCTTTATCTGATAGAAATACGTGAGCCACAAATGTGAACCACATATGCAATTTTCAATTTTCCAAGAGTAAAAGAAAAAACACAGATGAAATTAATCCTAATGGTATATTTTATTTAACTCAATATAATCAAAATATTATCATTTCCACATGCAATAACATTATTAATGAGATGTTTTACATTCTTTGTTTCATCGAAATCTTCAAATTCTGGAATGTATTTCACACTTACCGTGTATCTTAGTTGGCTTGGACACATTTCAAGTGCTCAACAGCTACATGTGGTCAGTGGCTACTCTACGGGACAGCGCAGATTTATCTTATCCTATCAGCTCTCACTGAAAGCAAGCACAAAAAAAAATGGTATATCGTATAGCACCCACCACTGCTATATTAGTACGTGGCAGGGCCTCTGGCAGGACCATCCACACAGAGCCCTTGTGTTGCCAAACCAGAGCACCACGTGGTATTCTATGAATTCTAAAATACACTGCATTCTGCGAGGGTGGCATCTTCCAAAGCACAATTCTGGATCTGACTATGCACAGGCTCAACTTCTAACCAAATCTTCTGAGGCAAAATTCAGAGTATCTAGAGGTGTCTCTGGAAGTAGGTAAAAGTTATAAGGCAGTTATATTCTTCCAAAATTCCTTACTTTTATCTTTCCTATAGCCTTGTTCAAATTTTTGGTCATTAGCAGGTTCCATTTCACTCAAAAACATCTCTGTAATGGATAGAATCTAAGTATTTTATTATTAGTTCCTAAGCACAGCTGGGTCACACTCTCTGTTTATGACACCCCACGATAACTACTGCCTCCGTGGGTTACCACGTGCTGTGGGGGCCCAAGGAATCAGATGACAATGTGCCTGTCATCTGATTGGTCCCTCTGTCAGTCAGGAAGGCTCTTTTCACCAGTGCCGGTGAAATCTGCATAAATTATTGCCTGTTTCAAAACACATCAGAGTTTTGTTTCTTTGTGGTAAATACCTGATACTATCTGGTTCAATAGTTTTTATACATAAAATACTTGCTGAACAACACTTCCTATTAAGAAAACGAACTAGAAATGCTTATGCACAACAGTTTCTACAAACCATATTAATTTCAGACAATGGGAAACAAACTCTTTTTTCCATTTTTAAAATTTTTTATTTATCTTTGAGAGACAGAGTGGGGGGAAGGGCAGAGAGAGAGGGAGACACAGAATCCGAAGCAGCTCCAGGCTCTGAGCTATCGGCACAGAGCACGACGTGGGGCTCAAACTCACAAACAGTGAGATTGTGACCTGAGCTGAAATCAAGAGTCAAATGCTTAATTGACTGAGCCTCAGGCGCCCCTTGTGTTTTCCATGTTGAAGAATGCTTCTCATGTTCAATGAAGCAGGCCCTTGCAACGCTAAGTCCTGAGCACCCATCTTGTGCACCCTGAGGGGTTTATCATGGGCCCCAACACAGGAGAAGGAACTTGAACTTTTAGTGTTCAGAATAATTGATATGGAAGTCATGTCTTTATGTTAAATCACCCATCTTCAAACTCACAACGGGTCATCCTTCTAGATAACAATTAGGGAGCGTGCCACAGAATCCAACACAAATCCGTGCTGCATATGTACCGAGCACCCCCTTCATATGACAGGCAACACTAGGTCTGGAAGACTCGTGGCAGCAGAAGATGGGCACTGTTTAATATCCCTGGTGCCCTGAAGAATATCCCTGAGTGTTTGGACACACTTAGTGCCCGCCATTAGCAGGCTATGAACACATGTTTACTGAAATAATTCTTTAATTTACCCATACACAGTTCTGCTATTTTTCCTGTGTACCTCTGCACAAGAAAGTAAGAGAAAGTTGGGTAGAAATATCCTATAAGATAGGTTTAGGTGCAAGAATGAGGAGAAAAGACTGCAAAACCAGAGTTCAGCTCTGCAAGGCAATACAACCAAAATAGTACAAGGTAAAACACCCCTAGGTTTGAAATAAATGCTAAGTCTCTCTACATAATTATATTCTTTGCAAGTCTAGGCATGCATGTAGGTGTCTTACGATTTAAAATGATAATGTAAAATGTAGCAGAATCAGATATTTTTAAAAGAGAAAACTGGAGAGGTCATTACTTAGTTGATATGACTTGCTCTGAGTACCAGAATCTTGAAATTCTAATTGGTTGAACCCACCTAATCTGGTAGGTTCATTTTTTTTTAACTTTTTTAATGTTTATTTTTGAGAGAGACAGAGAGAGAGGGAGGGAGGGAGACACAGAATCTGAAACAGGCTCCAGGCTCCGAGCTGTCAGCATAGACCCCGACGTGGGGCTCGAACCCACGAACCATGAGATCATGACCTGGGCCAAAGTCAGACGCCCAACCGACTAAGCCACCCAGGTGCCCATTACTAGGTTCTTTAATTCATATATTTAGTAGACACTTAGGGATTTGCTGGGAATGGCAGGACCAGAACATCCATGCATGTGTCTTCTACCCTTAAATTCAAAGCCTTCCCCATACTTTCTCTAAATGCCTGTGTTTGTCTCCATTACAATCTTCCACTTCCACTCCTGCATCTGCTGCCTCATTTCCACCGTTCTGATTTCCATAAAACACATCTGCTGGAGAGAAGGATCTTCTTAATTCACTCTGCTGAAGATTCGCTTGGTTCTCTTGAGAGGAGACACATCACATCAATCAAAGTATCTCTCCCATTTTTGTGACTCTGCTGTCATGCCCCAGTGCCTCCCCCAAAACCCTCTCAACATGTGACCCTGAGACCAAAGGGAAGTCTCCTGGGAAATGCACTGCATTTATCCCCTGAATACTGTTGAATAAAACGCAGTTAGTGTGAGACTGTGTTATTTGCCCTAGGGTCTGAAGATAATTTCTATTGTCTCCACACTAAAGAAACCATGAAAGTTACGACCAAGAAAATGTAATTGTAGTAAGATCTACATTTCTCTGCATTCAGCCTCCAATCTTCTACAATCCACACTGTTCTCTTCAAGGGAATCTATGCTTAACTTGGTCCTTGTATCAGGGCCTCCTGACCACATGAAGATTGTCCCCCTCTGAACAAATTTCTCAAAATTCACTTTATGTTCCATATTAGGAAATGATTCTGTAAGGTTCTGCTGCAGGAGGTTGAACAAAATGCTGACAGCTGTTTGTGCTTGTTACCAAAGGAAAGGTTTTGTCTGTCTGTCTACACCCCAGCTCTTTTATTTGACTGTAGTCTGTGCCGTGATGTGGAGTCCCTCCTATGCTGTCACAAAGGGGAACATTGCATTTGTTCCAAAAATAGATTCTTCCCAATGTGGCACTAATAACTTTCTTCATGACACCACTAAGCATCTCTGGATGGTGGGTTTTCAGATGTATTACTATCTAACCATTTAAAACTCCTAGTCATATAGGTTCCCCTTATTTATAACAGCTTATGTGTTTAATCCCAGCATAACATAAGGTTTGAAATCCAATATGGATAAAATATATATTCTTATCATAGGTGCCCTATAACTTGCATTACAAATACTTTTATCCTTGAGAGAGATACAATGAGATTTTAAAGTGAAAAGGAAAATTACCTTATGGGAGTCTATGACTAAATTCAGAGACGTGAAATTGAGAATGTATGGGAATCCCAACATGATGAGCCAAAGTTTAAATTTATTCTATAACAACATAGTAAAAGAAGAATAGGTCAAGTGATCATTCTTAAAACTTAAGATGAAAAATCTTATAAAGCCTCACTTGAGAAAATCCGAAGAATAAAATCACCACTTACAATATCTGTATGACATATATTTCTCTTCGATTTTACTGTAAAGCCCTGTGTCACAGACACTTTTCACCCATCTTTTGAACCCCTCTACCAGCATAATGCCTTACACATACCACCGGACCAGAAACAGTTCTGAATGAACAAATGTGACACCTTCTCTTTATCGTGGACCTGAGAGAAGGTCCCTTCTCTTTGTTTATAAACTTAATATTGCAAAATGGACCAAAATTAAAAATCCTACCATGGGAAGGTACTCTTTTGCATTGGGCAAATATTGACTCTACTAGGTGGGAATGTATGTCAGAGAGGTCACAGCTTTACCTTTCAATTCTAATTTTGTGGTTTTGGTGGTAAGAAAAAAACCAGAAAATAATAGTTTGTCCACAGCACAAGAGTACATGTTGGTAGAGAAGTAGTTAATGGTACCGTAATTAGCGAACGGCAGCCTGATTGGTCACAGACTAATTGTTGTCTTAACTCATTGTTGAGGTTGCTTTTAACCTCAGTCAGACAGTCCTCGAGACCATAACTTCATACAACATGATGATGTTGATAACACTAATAATAGCTTTCTATACACCGAGATCCTCAATTAAACATATGCTTACACTATTCCTTGTTCTTCCAGAATCACTATGTACCATACTTTGTAATGTTATGTTATTAAACAAAAGATCGCCAAACATTTAAAGTCTTATTTTGTGTGTTCCTTAGTTTTCTGGAGAAAAGTTATTTTTCTCTCATCCATTGATTCCACAGCTCACTACAATTAGAACTACCATAATGGTAGGATGTGGTGGTAGAAATATATGACCTCAGCCTTTGTAATCACCAGCATGGCATTTCCCGAAACAACACTACAGGGTATCAGCGTGGCCGAGCCTCTCTTCTCGGATCTAATGTTTTTTGTGCATCCCTGTCTGAAAGTGCTGACTGCATCATAAGCCTGGCTGCCAACATGAAGCTTGTAAAACAACAGAAGAGAGACAATAAAGCTGCTATTTGTGTTTTACGGAACCGTGTAAAACCAAGAAAACAGCAGAGTATCCAAGGGTTGGGATTGTAAATACTCCCAGTGGTGCTAATCTTTGTCCCCACTCATTATGGCAACACCCCCAAAGCCATTTTCTTTTTTAAGCTGTGCTGTGTTTCCAAGAGAAATACGATGAAATCCTGATAGGAATCTGTCTGTGCATATCTAAAACTTCAATTACTCGTCAAACGGATGGCATTCTTTCGATGACTCTCAAGTCACGCTAGTACAATAGTCTACCTGATACCGGGAGAAACGGTTATATGGGATGTTTTAGAAATTAAGCAGATGGCTTAACTAAGTAAGCACTCTCAATTCTAAACTGCTAAAATATTTTTAGCTGTAATGTTTTCCAGGAAGTAGATTTAGCTTTATTTATACCCAGGATGGGTACACAGTACTATAATGCTACAGCTAAGCACTGGGTTAACTTTTAAATGTTTACTTGCTTGAGTGTACGGTAAATAAAGTCGGAAATTTTATCAGCACCTCCCAAAATATCTGCAGGACTTTGAGTAACAGTCATCCTCATGTTAAGTTTTGCTGTGGTGGATGGCTCTACAATCTTCACTGCTTCTCCCACTGAAAGGTAGGGTCTGATTCTCTTCCCCTTGAATGCAGCGTGGACTTGGGAACTTACTTAATGGATATGGTGTTACCTCCTGGGCCTCTGAGGCTGACAGCAAGAAGCGCTGTGACATTCTCAGGCTTCTTGAAAGTCTCTCTGTGTCCCTGAGCAACCATGTAAGAAATCTGGCTAGTTTGAGACCATGTGCTGGTCAGACCACTGTACATGTCTTGTCGACAATCCAGCCGGTTCTAACCTCTCATTAATTCTCCTTAAGTTCTGGAGAGGCCAGACCAGCCTAAGTACCATCTGGGTACCCCCAAGAACTTTCGTTGATAACACAAAGAACAGAAGAAACATCCAGCTGAGCCCTGTTCAAATCCCCGACCCACAATTGTGAGATAGAATAGAATGGGGGTTGTCTTAAGCTGCTAAAAGGAAACTGTCTCCACTCAAAACACTTCTGATACCAAATACGTATTTTATTTATTGTTTTTACCACACCAACTAGTTCTCCAACTCTCCAGACACCAACTTAGTGTCCTACAATTAAATTCTGACACTACCTATCCAGAGTTAACATGGACCCCACAGATTAGGGGTATAAGACTGCCTCTCACTTTAGATGCGAATCACAAGTCCTGGGCCTCCTGCACTTCTGACTCAATGGCTTTAAATTGGAGGTTCTCACCACTTTCTCCTCAGAGTCACTAATTTTCTATAAAGGCTCACAGAGCTCAAGGAAATACTTACATTCACCAGTTTATTTTAAAGGATATTATAAAGAATACACACAAATAGCCAGATGCAGAGGTGCATGGGCAAGGTCTGGAAGGGTCCTGAGTGCAGGAGCTTCTGTCCCCCTGGGATTGGGGGGGTGGGGCACCACCTTCCAGGTAGGTGGATGTGTTCACCAACCTGGAAGGTCTCTGAACAGCATAGCTTAGGGATTTTAATGAAGGTTCGTCATGTAGGCATGATCCATTACGAACTCAACCTCCCTGGTGGATGGCTTGGTCCAGTCCCCATCCAGGACCCCACCAAGAGTTGTCTCATTAGAACAAATGATGCTCTGGGATGCCTGGAGGGCTCAGCTGCTTAAGCATCTGAATCTTGACTTTGACTCAGGTCATGATCTCACAGTCCATGAGGCCAAGCCTTGCATTGGGCTCTGCGCTGACAGCATGGAGCCTGCTGGGGATTCTCCCTCTCCCTCTCTGCCCCTCCCCTGCTCATGCACTCTCTCTCTCAAAATAAATAAACATTAATTTAAAAAAAGAACAAAAGATTCTCCTATCACCAGACAGAGCTGTCTGTATAAGACACTTCTATTATAACCATTACTCAGGAAATTACAAGGGTTTGAGGAGGTCTGTGTCAGGAATCAAGGACAGAGACCAAATTTATATTTATTATTATGTCACAGCTGCTAAAGAATATGGATACTTTGTGAGCAGAAGAAATAACTGTAACACATGTCTTGTTGTATTGTCACACACAGTCTTGTCAAGTTGACTGAATTTTATTGTAGTATGAAACTCTATTTGAATAATTTTGGGTCAAGAAATTTCACTGTTTTTGCTTTTATTTTACCTGAAGCCTCTCTTTCTAAATGCAACCCACACTTTCTTTTGGGAAATCCACCAGTAACAAGTCTTGAGGAAAGGGAAGCCAAAGGGCTAAGTCCCTCCTCTACCCTAAGTAGCCAGGGGATAACACTTAAAACTTCAAGTCCTCTGGGACTTTGGATCTTGTGCTACTGATACAAGGATGTGAAGACGAGCAATACATTTCCTAAATCCCGAAACTCCCAACTTGGTAGAAAGTGTCTTTATGGTCTGTTCCCAGTTTCTCTCCCCCACCTCATCTCTCAGTGGCCCCCTGAATCCCCAGCACCAATCACCTTCACTACTTATGGTTTGAACTGTGTCCCCTTAAACAGCTACATTGAAGTCCCAATGCCTAGCACATCAAAATGGGACCTTATTTGGAAACTGGGTCTTTACAAAGGTAATCAAGGTGAAATGAAGTCATTAGGGTGGGCCCTCATCCCATATGACTGGTGTCATCATGAAACAGGGAAACGTGGACAGGGCAGACTGTGTGAGGACACTTGGGGAGAACGTCCCCAGACGACAGAGTACTGGACAGATGCCTCCACACATCAGGCAACGCCTGAGGTTACAGGAAGCAGGGGAGAAGGATGCATGGAGCAGTGCCTTCCCCAGTGCCTCCAGAGACAGTGTGCCCCACCAACATTGTCGTTTCACACTTCCAGCCTCAAGACCAGTGAGACAACACACCTCTGTTGTCTTAATCCACCCAGGTTTCGGAACTTTGCCATGGCCACTGCAGGCAATCAATACATCAGCCAAGAGTATCATACTTGTCTTCAAAAGAAACAAATATAAGGAAGGTTTACATAAAACATCCCAAGATTTTGGAAGAAGAGGTGGAAACAACCAGGGACTTTTTCATGAGAAAGGAGACATTTGGGCTGGGCATTATAGTTGATGTCGCTTTCCTCGGGCAAAGATGGGGGATGGCATTTCTGCCTCCATGAAGATTAGAAGCAGAAGTGTGAAGGCAGGAACATGTAGATCATGTGGAAAAGAACAAAGAGGTTGTGTCCTGGCTTTATGTAGTAGATGTGTACAGAGGATTCTAAGAATATCACTTTCAACAGCTCAGTTTAATTAAACTTCTTCTAGGGGCACCTGGGGGGCTCAGTCGGTTGAGTATCTGACTTTGGCTCAGGTCATGACCTCGCAGTTTGTGAGTTCGAGCCCCGCATCGGGCTCTGTGCTGACAGCTCAGAGCCTGGAGCCTGCTTGGGATTCTGTGTCTCGTTCTCTTTGCCCTTCCTCCACTCTCACTCTCTCCCTCTCAAAAATAAACATGAAAACAATTAAAAAAAAAAAAAAACTTCTTCTAGAAGAACTTAGAAAAATGATCCAGTAGTTCCTTTGGTACCCTTTATTGTCTTTCCTCAAAAACTCTCATAATTGCTTTAGGACTATTGGTTATTCTCTAGAACAGAAGACCCCAGACATTTAGAAGTTACTAAGTAGTAACAGATTTGAAGAACAGACAGCATCATAAGGATATCAGCATCGTGTCTTGAGACATAAGAACATGTTAGATTATCATCATCTTTTGTTACCATGAGTTCATTAAAGGAATATTTTAATAACAAAAAAAATGAAACATCATCACTTCAGACCAAATTATCATCCTTTAAACTAAAAAAAAAAAAAAAAGATAGTTTTGTGAAAAATTTCCCACATTGTCATCTTTTCTCACTTTCCCAAACCAGAGAAAACAATGTGCTTTCTGGGGGTGAGGAATCACTGCTTTAAAATTAAACCCACTCAGGGGTGTCCGCATAGCACGGTCACTGTTCCTGCCGTGAGCTGAGGGAGCTGGCGACCATGGGTTTTATTTAACAGGTTTCCTCGTAGAGGGGCCTGAGAAACGCATGAAATTATAACAGATCCACCAAGAAATGGGCAAGTTGTTCTCTTCAGAAGAAATGTCGGTTCACCTGTTTCTACACCAAGACTATTGGTCTTTTCTAGAGTCGTGATTTTTTTTTTTTTTTTTTTTTTTTTTTTTTTTTTGCCTAAGGAACCACAGGAACCTGGAAGGGTTTAGGGTGTCCTCGTGAACCAACCAGGAGAAAAGGATACACATAGCCTCCCTAGGCTCAAACATCCCCCAAGTCCTCTCTTTTACCCTTTGTATTCTCCTCATTTAAAAGATCATAAATAGAGTTCTAAAATAAGTAACAACAACTAATGAAAGGAAATGCAACTGAATAAGTACACTAAGAGCTAGGGTAGATTAGTTTTAAAAATCGGCTCCCATGTAAAATAAGAAGGTTACCGAGTCAAGCGAGAGTATATACTACAAGAAAAGTGAGCAAATGCTGTCTGTGCAGCCGCTTCACGGGGAAAACTTCACAGCCCTGGGCTCACAGGCTGGGACCCACAAGCTGTCTGCCTTCCCGTTACAGCCACATTCACGCTGGACACGGGATTCGCGTGCTCCAGCCCCCTTGAATTCTTCAACTCTTCGATCACCCCACGACTTAAATTCCTGAACCTGCGAATGCTGTGCCTCTGGCTCATCCCTCTCCTTCCCTTTGCACCATTTACTTGCTCTGCTCACAAAGAATCGCCGATCTTGCTTCCTACCCCCCAGATAGCATTTTAAGCATTCTGCCTACATCAGCTCACCCAATTCTCACTCCAGTCCTCGGATGCAGGGTGCCATGACACCTGAACCCCCACTTTATAGATGAGGACATCTCACCTCATCTCATTATGTCTTCTCAATGAGAACAGAGACTCCTAACTCACAAAGACGCGAAGCTGGAAAGAGTAGAGTTATAGCAGGAAACCTTTACAGAGTCCAAGCTCCCGGCCAGTGCCCTGTGCTCTAGAGTCCTCTGTGGAGACTCTACGAACACCTCAGGTTTCATGAGTCCTACAACGCTTCCCAAAGTATTTCTAAAGGTTCTACGTAATGGCCCTACATACACTAAATCTTAAGTTTTCTTCAAAAAAAGGAGCTGCATCTTGTATTTCTTCTCACACCCAACTCTACTGCAAACAATTGATAAAAGTCAATCAGAAAATATACACAAAGTGAATTAAATGTAGATAATTTTGCAAAACTCAGAGTGTATCAATCACCTTTTTTTCTTGACTAAGACATTTCTCTTTTTCCTCTTCAAAAATTTGGCAAGAAACTATTTTTTTTTTTTCTCAACTTGGAATCAGACGAGATCGGGCGCGTTCAGGATGGTATGGCCGTAGACTTTTTTCTCAACTTGGGGACTTGAACTCCCTAAAAAATAATGTCTTATTTTTTTTTAATGATTTTTAGTGCCTATCTATGCAAGTTAAGTGGTATATTGAAAGAGTAAATGAAGCATTGGTTCTATTCATTTATATTCATTGCTTGGTTATTCATTTATTAAACAAACACTTCCTGAATTCCTGCATTTGCTAGCTCTTCCATTAGACAAAAGACAGAATTTCTGGTCTCTAAGAGCTCACGCTGGTAAATATACCAGGAAGCCAGGAAATTTAGGACAACGGACGGTGACCTGCAAGAAGAATCTGCACCATACTATGGTGGCAAAGGACACGGAAGATGATGGGAAGATCGTAAAGGCATCATGGACCACAGGCAACTGTGCACCTTTTATTCTGGGAAACTGCAATTCTAATGGCAGACTGAAATCCCATTAAATGTTGGTCATTTGCCGGGGGCTGTTGGTATGTGCTTCCAATAGGGAAAGAATGGTACATGCCCATCTTTCTGGGCTCTCTTTGTGAGCTCTCTTTCTCTGTGACAGAGGAAGGTGTGAGCAGGGGGCACAGAGCCAGTTTAAAGGCTCTTCCCGAAACGTGTGTTTCCCTACAAACAACACACTTCTGGCCTGATAGAAATTTGACGTAAGTCAAGATAAGCCTTAAAAAAATCAGGTAAGCCTTGGTGGACCCAAGTTTCAGTGGTACCCTGTAATTACTGAGATTGAGCTGCCACGTTTTTCATTTCTAAAACTCACTGCTTGGTGTTTTTTTTTCCCACTCTGAGGGCTCAGTGTCTCCAAATGAGCACTTTTGGGAGAGCGGCATGTGTGACTGGGAAAGTTATCTTGCATTTGTAAATACTGAGGAGACCACACACATGAAATAGAGACAACCAATAATTCGTAAGATAGAGCCTTTATTCAATCCTTGCTTAATAGAACATTGATTCCATCTTCTGGCTCTCTGGTGTATTGAAATAGGGGGGAAAAATCCAGAAGGCACTCACTTTGAATATCATGGAAAGTTTTAAGAGCGGAGAAAGAAAAACTTTGTGTAATGTTATTTGGCTCTCTTAGAGTCTATATTCATGAACCGATTCTGCAAATGCAGCCATGGCATAAATCATCTGTGAACTAAGAGTCAACAAAACAATGAATGAAAATCCCCAGTGGATGTTCTGCTCTTTTCATAAAGCACAAGAAAAAGAAAACTATAAGGCATGAAAGAAGTTAGGCTTATAGATGTTTGGAGTTTTCTAATCACTTTATATTTTTGTGAAAGCCAATCTTCCTGATGGTTAGTTCCTGCCTCATGCTGACAGTTTACAAATAAGAATAGCGAGGTCCCGGTTCAGAGCAGACAGTGTGGAGCCCTCCTCAAAAGCCTTTTTAAATTCAAGTGACAGAGCTTCACAAGCATTCCTGGCAGTAAAGGATGAATATTAATGCTTGAAGAAAACAATAAACTAGATCTGGATCTGTAGTCCTTCACCTCCCCAGCCCCCACTGGAAGAACAAAGGCAGACCTCCTGCACTGGATGTTTTGTCTTTTTGATTTTTACACTCTTAAGTGGAAAAGGCACAATCGCATAACCCTTGTTAGCAAGACTTATCATTCTACTGATATACTGCTTCATTCAAGAACGTTGTCTTCTGGATCCCTCCAAATCCAGACATATAAACATACGTACATAAGGTACGTTCAAAAGGAAAATTTATTTTTTCAAAATGCTATGGAAATGAGGAACCCCATGTGAGGTAACATGGCACGGCCTGAAGACAGATCTATGTAAGAAATTCTGGCCTACTTTGTAGGACAGTGGTTTGTTTGCGTTATTGAAATATAATTAACATGCAGTGTCACAGAACACTCGTTACAGTATAATTCAACAATTCTATACATTTCTCACTGCTCCTCGTGGTAAGTGTACTCTTAATCCCTTTTATCTAGTTCACCCATGCCCCCACCCACCTCCCCTGTGCCAACCAATTTGTTCTCTATATTTAAGTCTGGTTTTTTTGTCTCTCTTTTCTTTGTTCGTCTGTTTTCTTTCTTAAATTCTACATATGAGTAAATCATACAGAATCTGTCCTTCTTTGTCTGACTTATTTCACTTCACATAATACTCTCTAGCTCCATCCACATCATTGCAAATGGCAGGATTTCACCTTTTAAGGCTGAGTATATATATCCTATATCTTTTTTACCTATTCAGCTGTTTTTAATTCCTCAAATATTTCAGTTGCAACATGCATGAAATCAGGAGCTGACCCACCTATCCAACTACATTATCTTCAGATTGCTTCCTCATATCATGGAGAAGATCCTCAACTAAGATGGAAACCTAAGCTTCCTGTGTCTAGATTGAAAGCTGTTTGTCTCTGGAATGTTTCTCTTTGCCTCTGGGTACATAGTTTCATTTTAGCTTAGGGGAGAAGGCCTTTTAAAAAAGTTCCAGACAGGTTCTGAACAGATCAGCTTCAAAATTGTTCAACTTCTGATTCTAGAGCTACTTAAAAAGTCCTTTCAACTGTCTTGTCAGATTTTAGCCAGGACAAAGAGTAAACATTCCTGCAAGTACTGAACAACCCTATGGATGAAAAAGGCATCCTCAAAGAGGGTACAAAAGATATCATCCTCCCAATATCCAGAGCCACCCCAAACACAGCCAAAGAAAGAAAGGGGCGCCTAAGTATACTGTTCAGTCCGTTAAGCATCCGACTCTTGATTTCAGCTCAGGTCATGAACACATGGCTCGTGGGATTGAGCCCCAGGGTGGGTTCTGCACTGAGCACGGAGCCTGCTTGGGATTCATTCTCTCTCTCTGTCTGTCTCTCTCTCTCTCTCATCTCTCTCTCTCTCTCTCTGCCCCTACCCTGCTCATGCACACACACACACACACACACACACACTCTCTCTCTCTCTCTCTCTCTCTCTAAAATAAATAAACATAAGAAAGAAAGAAGGAAAAAAGGAAAGACTTAGACAATCCTCTGAGAGGTAGCATCAGTAGAACCTTAGCCACAAATGGAGTGCAATGTATATCTGTCCGGTCATATTTTGGGGTTCCCCCATCTGATGGCTGAGCTGTCTGCATGTGTAAAAACGGATAACCTGCAGGCAGGCAGAAAGCCATGCCAAGCTCTCAGAGCACAAAATGAGTAAGTAAGAAGGAATTCACTGTCTCTGGGAGAAAAGGATCAACAACCTATGGGTATCCCAAAACCAACTTAACAGGAGTCTGGATTTGGAAAGGAAGGGATAATGTGAAGCGTCAACTTCCTCTCTTGTCAGGGAACTACAGAGATGTGAGAGAGAGAAGACTGGCAAGAACTCTCACCTTTTGCTGGTTCCTGCCCATTTTCCCTGGACCCCACCTCAGGCTGGGAGGTCTTTTATGGTGCACCTCACTGCACAGGCATCTTCTTGAGGTTGGCAGGTGACCTAAAATCAATCTAACCTGTTCTGTGACCAATGTGCCCTAGCACAGGACTCTGAGAGTTAGGTAGCAGGCATCTAACAGCTCTACATGCACCCAGAAATTCTGTAGCTTGGGCTTCTTAGATTCCCATGAGCGACAGACCTATGATTGTTTCATGAGAAGATTTCTCTACAGCAGTGGACTCCCTGATGGCTTTTAATAGTCTGATTCATGCCTCATTAGATTTAGATTTTGATTTGAGGGTCTAAACAGTCCAATTTCTTGTCTTAATTATTTCTCCGTGTCCCCAAGTTGAAACTGGGCGAGTCGAGTACCCCCCCCATTACAGGATTGGACCTCCCTGTTTTTAGTGTTTTAACCACTGCTATCTGCCGTGGACCCGATATTAACTACCCAGGACCCTTTCCAGGACCCCAGAATTTTCTGGGAATCTTAACACACCTCAGAACCTTTCTGGGGTCTCTAGAAACTTTCTGGAAACTTTAACAAACCCCATAAAGGGGTCCCAGAACCTTTCTGGGGACAATATATAGCTTTCTCTCTCTCTCTCTCTCTCTCTCTCTATATATATATATATATATATATATATATATATAGTTATAGTTATAGTTATAATTATAGTTATAGTCATAGTTATAGTTACGCACATATACATGGATGTTTTAAATAAAGTTAGTTTAGATCAGAGAGCTGCACACAAGGGAGCGGAGCTCAAATCTGAGAGTGACTTACCCTTGGCCTCTAGCAATAATGGGGAACAGTGAGCTTGAGGGTTTTAGCAGGTTCGTCTCCTTGTCCCATAGTCTGTTAGCAGTCAGCATCAGATCTCCTTCTTCATCGCCAAAAACTGCTAAAAAGGAATAAAGAAGACACTTTAGTTGATGCAAACAAACTTTATTTAAGACTGCAGGAAGTGAGCAGTCTCCATTCTCAAGGGTCTACAGAACACCAACAGGAGGCTAAAACAAGAAGCCTTTATAAGATAAAGGCACGAAAGAGACAATAGAGAATATCTGGCTGGCCAGGGCCACATACCCAACCGTGTTGGGGTGAGAAGATCCAGAAGTGGCCTGGAATTTGGGGACTGACTGGTTACACCATAGACTTACTGGCTAAACGTGGGGTCTCTACAGGGACTCAAAAACCATCTAAGTTTTCTTTCGGTTTGCTGACGCGGCACTTGGGGTGACAGCGGCCCCATCTCAGGCCTGGAAAATGATTTCCACACCTATTAGAAGATAAACTTGGGCATATGAAAATTTTAAGAGTTGATTGAAGCACGACCCGCAGGGGCTAGATGTGTAGGGAAAAGGTGTACAGGGACAAAGTGCAGAAGCAAAGAAAGAAAACTGTCTGGCTAGGGCTTAAAGCTTAGTTGTCTTTTAGTGATTGGTTGTCCTTAGTATTTCTCTGTTGTAGCCTAAAGCATTTACAGGCTTGGAGTGGGGTCTGCCCAGGGGCTACCGTGGTTAGAGCCCGCTCAGTCTGAGGGCCTCCTGGTGCATCTAGTCTGATGGGTGTAAGGGGCAGCAGCCACCTGGCGATAGCAGGTGCTCGGTCAAGAGCGGCTGTGTTTACCGTTGCTTTGCTAGCGACAGTGTCATCATCAATGGCAGCAGCGTCTTGATGGAAGATGACTAATTAAATGCTAAACTGAGTTTCAGATCTACCGGGAGCATGAAACAGGGTGAAAAGCGGGAGGAGGGTGGTTTCAAAAAGCTTCAGACAGACCCAGCTCCTGGGCTGGCTCTGTCGTTACTTGTAGAGCCTGGGAAAGGGGCTTCATCTTTCAAACCTCGTATTTAACATGAGAGTAACAGGTGTATTTACTTTACAGGACTTTTGTGAGGCTTAAAGGAGACTTCAGGTGCAGTCCTTAGTATCATTTGTGGTTCGTAATTAAGTGCTCAAATAGTGTTAGCAATTATTAACATTATGGCATGTTATTATTCAGTCTCAATGAAGGACCATCCTCACAAGAGAACCCTAAATGTCGGATCCATTATAAGCGGGGGAAGTAAGATTTAAAAGGGTCATCTGAAATCTCTTACAAAAGAACAAAAGCAATAAAATGTGAATCGGTGGGCAGGAAAAGACACAAACACGCCCCGAAAGTACTGGCAGGTGAGAGGAAAGACTGAAGGACCAACGGCCGACACTCACTGAGGGCCAGGCACCGTTGTGAGCACTTCCCAGATGTTCATGTAGAGGGCCCTAATAATCTTGTCAGGCAGGTACTATTTGTGTCCCAAGTTTACAGATAAGGACAGAGGGGCCAAACAAGTAACGCATCCCAAGTCACACAACCAGCCAGGAGCACAGCAAAGACATGAAGCCAGAAAAATGCTTCGGAGTCTATGCATGTACTCATTTTGCTATTCAAAGTAGCTTCTCTTCCATACATGTTAAAAAGGTGTTCTCGAAAAGACCAGTGAGAACCACTACTGGAAGGGGGACTTAGGAAAAAGGCAACGCTGAATCCTTGTATCAGTCACTGTCTTTGGGAAAGGTACGGACACAGAGTTAAGGGCAGGCCAAGAACCCAGTATACACAGCTTCAATAATTCCACCCTGGGGATGACAAAAGTGTATCATCCTACCAGTAAAACATGAAGTAAATGTACGAAGTTAATTGGAGATGTAAATCAAGTGATAAGGGCCTGAAGGAGAAAAGGAAGTAAGATTGTATTTCCTCCACAGATGCCACTTTGGCCCAGGAATCCAAGTATGCCAGAGTCGGCACACACTCAAAGATGGTAACTGAACATGTCATTTTGGACAAAAAGCACACCCTGCCTCCATTCTGGGGCAACGATGGAGTGGAGTTTCCCAGTTGTTGACAGCAAGAAACACCCTGCCTCTCACCTGCTCCAACACACAACATCAAATCCTAAATATGTTCCAGTGTGAGGTCTTCATCCCTGCTATGCACAACTTGACCTTGACTATTTTTCTGAAACTAACAAAAACGACAACAATGCAAAATGTAACCACTTTTCCTCTAAACTTTCTTATCAACATTTTACAGCTTCATGAAGTCTTCACCATGATAGATTCCTGGGGCATAATGTTTTATTCACTAGCTATCATGGTAAGATCTCAACCACTCAAATTGTCACCTGCCAGACTTCAATACCTGACCTTGATTGCCCACCTGCTTGTACTCACCAACCTTTATCTCACATTTTCCCTTGAGCTCCTCTCTCCAGCTTATCTCTTAACTCAGGCAAATGAAAAGTGAAACCTTCCCTCAAGTGAGCGACTGTCCTGACAAGACCTCCAACCAGCCCAGACCATGCTGACCAGTTTGAGCTCAATCCCTTACTCACACCTGAGCCAATGGACCACGGCGTAACCTCCAGAAAGACTGACAACTATCTCTACCTCATTGCAATACTAAAATCTCCACCCAAGGAGGAGCACAAGTCTCATTACATAACACACAACATGTGTGCAGGCAGGTTTCCCTAGGACATACGCACGACCCTATGTCTGCATCTACAGATGATGATGAGGCTCCCCTACTAAATATCCCTCCTAACCCCAAACAAAGGAACCCATTCCCTCCCCAGAGAGCCAGGGCTTTGGAAGTCATTCCCCGTGATCTCCTTACTTGTTGCATATAAATTTTACTTGGTGTGACATCCACACCTGTTGTATCTGTGTCTTACCAAGGAGCAGACTCATGTTGGTTCCATTACAAAATCTACCTTTATCACGTTCCACGAGTTGAGCCCCAAGAGTAACAGTCAAGTTCAACTCCTGTATGTACAGTTTTGTGAGAAGAGCATTCTTCTAGTAAAAATTCAGTGGGCAGACACAAGTATAAATTTGAATACAGAAGGTAGATTTGGCAATGTTTGTCAAAAAGACTTAAATTTTTGCTTACAATTTGATCCAGAATCCCTAGCTCTCATAACAATTGTAAGGATATATACATTTTGTGCAATGACGTTTATCGTATGAGTGTTCATGAAGAAAAAAATCATGACATCAAAAATTAAATATCCAATGACAAGAGACAGTTAAGTAATCTATAATATATCCACCAAATGTAATAAAATGCCCTCATTAATAAGATGTTGCAGAGGAATGTTTAAGAGCAATGTCATGGAGGGGTGCCTAGGTGGCTCCGTCGGTTAAGCGTCCGACTTTGGCTCAGCTCATGATCTTGCAGTCTCTGGGTTCAAGCCCCAGGTTGGGCTCTGTGCTGACAGCTCAGAGCCTGGAGCCTGCTTCGGATTCTGTGTCTCCCTCTCTCTTACTGCCCCTCCCCCACTTGCACTCTGTCTCCCTCCTTCTCAAAAATACAGAAACATTAAAAAAAATTTTAAAGGAACAACCTCATGGAAATGGTTCTTAATGTGTTGCATTTATCACATACAAGTGCACAGAAAAAGGACAAAGAAGATATTGTAAAACCTAAGAGGTAACAGATTTTCATTTTTACACCTTTATTTATTTTCATTTTTTACATTTGTGTCAGTGAACTTTTGCAATAACAGAAAAAATTTCTTTCCTTTTCCTTTTTTTTTAATGTAAAAATTTGTTTCCAGTCCTAGGAGTCCGAGAAGGACGAGGTCAGTGTCCCCGGGGCCTAATGCTGACAAGCAGAGACAGGACGGAACAGGGGATGTGTTGAAGACCACGGCCCACCTTACAGCGTTTCCTTCCCCACGTTTTGTTTGCCATTTTGCTGTTGTGAAACGCAGCATGTCATGTTCCCCAGCCAGATGTATATCACATTCTAGAACTCTCGTAAAGCCCTGGGCCCTGCACGCCTTCTTACCTGTGAGCTGGGATGGATCCTATAATGAAAAAAACCCACAAGGACATCCTTGGCTTTTCTTTCCTTAAACCTCTGAGCCTAGGGAAGCACTGCCCAATGGACTCTGAACATTAACGGAGATGTTCCGTATTTGCGCCGTACCTATGCTCACCACCAGACTGCTCTGTCCCTGCAGGTCTGAAATGTGGCTAGTGAGACCGAGAAACTGAGTGTCCCCGTCACTTGGGTTTTATTAATGAAATGTGCATAGCCATGTGCGGCTGGAGGCTGCTGTGGCCAACGGTGCAACACTCACGTGGTCAGGAAGAGCTGGCGGACGTTTCCTGTTCTGGATTCCACTTTGGACCTTTCCAGCTCTTCCAGGTTAAAGTCCCTACACAACATTTACCTGCTCGCTTATTCATTCGCCTCTATGAATTTTACCAAGCATGTATCGTATGCCAATCTTGGTACTGAGATCTATCAACCCAGCAGCCAACGAGACAGCCGTGGCCCCTGTTCTCACAGGACATACAGTTCAGCACAAATTTTATTTTCTCGCTCCAAACTGCATGTCCTGTGATTTGTGTCACAAAAGGCCGCCAAGACTGAAAAGATGGGCTCTGGTACATCAGGTCACTCGCTGTGTGCTGTGCTGAAATTATGTGTTTAGAAGTGTATTCAATTGTATCAGCTCTCATCCACGGTCCCTTTTTCTCTACTGGGTGCTTGAATCTTCCAAGATCCATTCATTACAGTGAAGGGTAAGTGTTCTCCTATCTGAATTTCTCTTTCTGAGACGACAGGGATTGCTTGATTCTTCAGAGCGCAAGGCCTTGCTCATCTGAGAAAAAGGGGACTGGACATAAAGGGCAAAGACACTTCTCTCTGCCATTGGGAAATAAAAGAACTTTCCTACTAGCTAAAAGGCACAGAAGAAAACCCTATATATCTTCAAATTCAGTTTCTTTTGGGCCTTCATTATGTCTAGATCGTTGTACTAGGTATTTGGGGTGACCAAAGATCCGAAAGACTTGGTCCCGACCTTCCACAGAACCCCATTTGTGTAGAATCCAGGGGAAGTCGCCATGTGCGTCTGCTTTCCTAGAAAATGTAATTCCAGCAGTCCTCTTACAGCATTTCAAAGGAAGTGAAAGGGAACAAAACTCGGGGGCAGGGCAATTTTGTGTTCATCTTTCCATTTAAGACAAATATAAAGGAAGGACCTGACATGTCTCTAAAACTATGCCCAGCCCCACAGCAAAGATGGTAAAACTACAGTCATTTAAAGGAGATTAGGAAATTAAAACTTACTTAGGTTTACATGTAGTTTGTCTTATGGATATAAAAGTATTAAATAAAAACTGTAACTAGTACTCAGGGTTCTCTAGAGAAAAAGAACCAATAGAATATATATATTCTCTCCCTCTCTCTCTCTCTCTCTGTGTGTGTGTGTGTGTGTGTGTGTATAAAGAGAATATGTATATATAATGAGAATATATACATATATATATATATATATATATACACACACACAGAGAATATACATATACAAAGAGAACACACATACACACACACACACACACACACACACACACACACAAATAGATTTGTCTTAAGGTATTGGTTCATGTAATTGTGGAGACTGAGAAGTTCCCTGATCCTCAACCTGCAAGGTAGAGATCCAGGAGAGCTGGGGTATAGGTCCAGTCTAAGTGCAAAGACCTGAGAACCAGCTCTGAGGACAAGAGAAGACCCATGTCCTAGCTCAACAGTCAAGCAGAGAGCAGATTCAACCTTCTTTGGCCTTCTTATTGCTTTTAGGCCCCAAACCAATTGGGTGGCACCTATCTATGCTGGGGACACTCTACCTCCTCAAATGCTAATCTCTTCTCAGAACACCCTTACACACACACAGAGAAACAGTATTTAATCAACTGTCTGGAGACCTTAATGCCTAGTCAAGTTGACCTACAAAATTAACCTCCACAGACTCTTCCCAAGAGGGAGGCCCCCCTATATGGCCTTTACGAGTCCTCGAAATGTGACCCGTGTGGCTGAGGATTCTGCATTCCATTTGTACAGAAAGGGCATGGTAGTGCCAGAGAGTCTGGGTTCAAATCCTGCGATTCCCACTGTTGGCAAATTTTTGAGCCCTCTGTCAGCTTCATTTTCCTCATCCATAAAATGGAGACAAAACCTACATCATGTGGATGATGCAAACATTGAAGATAATGTCTGAGCAGGGACTCCCATGGTGCCTACTTGTAACCGGCACCTAACACATTCTGGATGGATCTGGGGATAGTTTTTGAGGGAGTAGTTATTGCTAAATTAAAGTCAACAAAGCTTCATAATGTAGCATCAGAAAGTAGTTCTTCTCCAACACAGGGCAATGATGATGCTGTCACACGGTGTGAAGAACAAGGTAGATGGCACATGGCTTTCTCAATGCTTGTTGGCTGGGACCAAAAGAGCATCAAGCAGTGAATCTTTCTCTGGAGAGAAGACAGCCTGCAATGAATGCAATCTTAAATAATCCTAGTTACATGCCGCTTGGTCTTTTCTGTATCTTTAGTGGTGTCTCAAACTGTCTCCTACACCCGGGGAAGAGAGACCTCCAGAACCATCAAGGCCCAGCCTGAGGCATCAATGTCGGCTGTGGGGTCGGCACCACCATCTCCATTTACACGTCCCAGGAGATAAGCCGAGAGAGTGCAGGCAGCCTGGCGTCCTGCCATTGTTTCTCGGAAGTGAGGCTGGGAAAGCAGGTGCTTCCTGCTGGGCGGTGCCACGAGGGAATGTTCTCTCTAACCTGGACTGCCACTTGCCCCTGTTGTTAGCAGCGACTCGCGAGGACACTCTTCCTAACCACATTTCCCTTGTCATCACGTCTGTTCATTTACCAAGAAATGATGCGATGTCGCCATTCCGGGCTGTCCCTGTGAAGTGTATTAGCACTGGAGGTCACTGTTGTCCCAAGCAAACCCAACACTGCTGTGCCTCTTCCTCATGATTTTCAGAATGGCCCGGGGCCTCAGGCAAGGGTTCATCAGGTCCTCAGGCAGAACCACATGACACTCCTCAGGCAGCCTGCACTGGTGTTGCTATTTTCAGATTCCAAATCTAGTCCATCCCAGGAGCAAGAGTCCAGGGAAAAGGCCAGGAAACCTCGGAGGCACGGAACGTACATAGATTTACCCTCCACTCAGATTACTAGAAAGGTCTATTTGTGAGCAAGAAATTCTGTGCTTGCTGTGTATTTCCTGAAAACAACACCAATAACTTAATACCCTAAAGATACACCTGAATCAGAATGAATGACATCATCATCCTGTGAAAAGAGTTCCTGAAGCATTTCTTCAATAAATGAGGCGCAAATATTAACTATCGCCTCTTATCCTGGCTACTCCATTACCAAATAACAAGTAATCCAGGCTATTAAAGCTCTCAGGCTGACCTTCTAAACTGCTCTCGGACATAAGCAAACACAGCAGGAAGTGCATTTTAGGGCAATTACAGGCACAACTCAAGTATTTACTGGACACAGCATTGTAAGAGAACAATCTTTTTGGCATTTCCGAGGGAACCGTTCAATCCTGCCACAGTGGTGGCCCATCAGTGGTGGGAAGAGACCATTTGCCCCTAAGGGTGGAAAATAATTTTGCAGTGCAAGTTACGGAGGGATGGCATTTCTTCCTCTACTACATCCAAAGCTGAATGAGTGTGCTACAGCATTTTCCCCCATGATTTCCTCGTGACAATGTTGTGGTTACGTTAGCAGGGGTGGAAAATTGATAAGTGTAATTGCTGAATCACAGGATGTATAGGATGTAAATATTTGGAAGGCAATTAAAAACCATTTGCCTCCCTAGCTTCTTAAAATAAAAGGCACGACTGAACAGCAAATGAGTGGAGATTTTTTAAAAAGTAGACGAGATTGTAAGACAAGAATATGAAATGATTTATTGAACATTCATTTTGAGGTTCAGTCTAATGTGAATGGAGGAGGAAAAGAGAAAGATGCTGTGGATCAGGAGAAATGTGTCCTCAAATAACTAAAACTAACTTGCAGGAGACTCCCGCCAGGTCATAAATGAGATCACAGCGTGTGGGGCTGTCAATTACCTTCTCAAGTGGGGGCATTGTTTTGCGGGGGCAGGGGCGTGTCTAACTGCTAAGTTGCCCTTGTAACAAGCTATGGGGTTTGCCTCATTCATACTGTAGGACGGCAGTTAAAATAACCAGGTCAATACACCAGCATCCAGTAATGACAGTTCTTCTCAACAAATAGCTTTTCTTTTCTACTCTTATCTGATTCACACGTAAAGATGTCCAATGTCTCATTCTATATTCGAAGTAACATTTTGATATTTGACTGCATCCGTTGAATTTCTAACATTCTAATCTTTACTGCCAGCAGAGATGGTGTAAAGATTACATTATACATACGCAGACCATGTTGGGTTTGCATAAGGCAGGAAAGAGGAGGATTAAACAGTACTCAGGTACTCCTAGAGCAAGTTTAAAATTCGCACACTACCGTTTAGATGCGCAAAAAGAGGAATTTATTATGTTCTACGATGGGCCTCATTTTGCCTTCGATCCTCTATTTCTCTGATTAAAAATAAAACACATTTTATTTATGATCAAAAACCCTAAGATTTGATGATGAAATCTGATGATGAATGGTAACTTTGTCTCTTGTTAGGTTATAAAGACTCTTGGGTTAATTCAGTCTCTTAAATCCTTAACCTATCTAAGGACCTGCAATCTCGTGAGGACACGGAAAGGGAACTTGGATCCACGTGTCACGCTCTGCTAGCCCTGCCGACTCTGACCGAGGAATAACCGATGGGTCTTGGCATCCACGGGTCTCTCCTTTCCCCACACACTTGCTGGCGTGTCTATGCATCATGGTGCTGAGGTCTGGACTGTCAAGGTAGACAGCGTGACTGCGCCCAGGGAGCTCAACAGACTCCGTGTGCTAGTTAGGCTCCACACTTAGAGTCTTTCTGGCTGTGTAGATTCTCTGACAGTTGGTGGCCTTTTCTTGGGGATCTCTGACTTTGCACAGGTTTTCTCACCCTGAGCCGTGGTGACTTTTTGGCAGTTAAGCATAATTTCATTTAGTTCTGCTTCCTTTCAATTCTCAGCCACCTTCTTCCTTCACACAGTCATTCTGGGACATGGGGGCCTTTTCCATGTCACGTAGGGGCTGCAGGTCGGGTGCTCGCTGCCCCAAGTCTACACATCTAGACCCTACCTCTGCCTGTACCGACCCAACACGCTGATGTCATGTTGCATGATGCAAAGGGAAGCAGAGCAGAAACTTGGTTCCCCTCACTTGATCTGGAATCCCAATGAGAGTTTCTATCCTGCTGCCTTTCCTTTTTCCCAACTCTCCCCCCAAGGGCCCCTGGGCTCATCCTCACTCACCTAGGTCGCTTGGTTTTTACAGCCTCTCATTTCCTAATCTCAGAGGTGGAAGAGCTTTCTACTCCCATCTCTACCTGAAAAGAAATGTGCTTTAACATATACTTTTTTCATAGAATTGGAGAACAAAGTTCTCTGCCTTGATTTCAAGTTCCATTCTTGATACAAGAAGGAAGTTTTAGGATTTAAGAATCTGTTTTTTCCCCTCACAAAATCTTGACTTCGTAGATACTGTTTTGCTCCGAACCAAAACGAAAACAAAACAAACAAAAAACCTTGAATTTGAAAGTCGAAATTGAGCATGACTTCATTCTCTATTGTACCCATTGAAACAATACAAGCAATCGATTCTTGCTTTGAGAGTTATAAGGCAACAAAATTTGGGGAAAATATTTTAAAAAGCAGCTTAATGTCTTTAAAAAATATCATTTCAGTTACATTTCTTGTTCAAAAACTCTCAGGGGCACCTGGATGGCTCAGTCAGTTGAGTGTCTGACTTTTGGTTTTGGCTCAGGTCGTGATCTCATGGTTCATGAGATCAAGACCCCAAATTGGGATCTACGCTGACAGTGTGGAGGCTGCTTGGGCCCCCCTCTCTCTCTCTCTCCCTCCCTCCCTCTCTCTCTCTCTCTCTCCCCCTCCCTCCCACCTCAAAATAAATAAAGATTTTTAAAAAACCCACACAAATTCTCAGTAACTACCAACGCTTTTTGAACCCACACAAAGGTACAAGGCACTAAAAGCATTTACAAAACCCTTCCAGGCTTCCCTCTCATGTCTGTGTGAGACAGGAAGAGACTTAATGATTCTAAGGTAAAAGACTCACAATAATGAAGAGAAATTGCCCAATCTAGTAGAGTCCCATGTAATGTCAGAATCAGGTTCCGAAATTAGCACTTGAGGTAAATTCTACATTTATAAAAGTTATCTTTGAACATTCCTTAAGTTACCCACAAATACATTACACTCTGTACAAATGTCAAAAAATACTATCTTTGGGTTAGCCCAATAACCGGTCTTACTCCAGAAATAAGGTATGTTGTATGAAAAAGATCTTTAAACTGTGTAATCCTAGTCAGTGATGGTCACGTCACGGGTCAAGAAAACTGTTACTTCTCTGCCCTTTTCCACAGGATGCAGAGTTTAAGCTGCCTCAGTTAAATGGGATTATGATGTGACTCCACTGTTTGAAAGGCCAGGTCCTGATAAATGCTGCTATTTGACAATGATCGGGGGTGTGAATATGCCATCAGTGATCAGGTGTGAGATGAGAACAGATAACGGTATTTGCTTATCTCTGTGCTAGCCACGCACGCCATCACATTAATCCCCCCAACAACCCCAGGAGATAACGTATTATTATCTCGATTTGAAGAAAACCGAGAGGTAATATTCAGAGAGATGCGTATCTTCTTTGGCATTAAGTGATCAGCCTAGACAAGAGGCAAAATATGTTATCTTTAAAGTACAGTAATCTTAGAACTGTATATATTCTGACCTAAAAAAAAAAAATCAGAAAATGGGGCAATTACCCTAAATAGCATAATATGAATATTTACATGAAAACCGTTGCAAAAATATTTTCGCTAGAAGAGAAATATATGTATTATTCTCTTGCTTAGAATTCTAATATAAAATAATTCATGAAATTCCTGAGAGCATTCAGAACTGAATAGGTATATTTTCTACTTGATGGATTTCTATTGTTTCCACATGTATACACCAATTAAAACAATTTCAGACTTAATTTGATATAACATAACATTTCAGTTTTGCAGAGCATGTTTTTAACATTAGACTTTGTCCCTCTGTGCATGCTAATCTTCAAAAACACTTTCTAAATCAGTCCTTGCCTGATAAATATGTCCATTTGCTTTAGTTTTTTGACTCATGTTCCATAATAATTCTGATTTTTTTTTTTCTGAGCCATAAATTGGAGGCACGGGAAGAGTGAACCCACTGGGTTTTCTTTCCTCTTTGTAAGTTTACATGAAGGTGAGGAGACATGTCTCTCATTAAGTAGATAGTAACTCCTTAAAGTTTTTGGAACCAGATGGACGAAATGATAACCTCCCTGTTGATTAGAATGTCTGATTCCTTCTAAGAAACCCTAAAGGAAGCCAATTAGCATCAGCAGATGTGTGTGCCGTGGGGAAGAGGAAGGAAAAGAAGGCAGTAGTAGCTTTTCGGGAGACGTGGCTGGAAAAAAGATAAGACCGCTGGTGAAGGGGGACGCAGGGGCTAGGCTTTGTTTAGAAAGTCAAAGGACACAGCGCAGCACTGGGGTGGTGGAGGGGGGAATGCGGAAGGGCAGTCCCAGATTTGAGGGATTGCTGCTGGGTATGGAAATAATGGGGATACTACACACCCAGGTGTCTGTCAGGACTTTATGCCTAAGAGGTATGAGAAACCAGGAAAGCCCTCTGCTATCATGATGTCTTTCATTCTGAGACTGTACTGTGGAATCAAACATTGTAAGGATGTTAGGTCAAAATATGGCTACAAAATTTTTCAGGGCTCAGCCCAGCTCCCCCAAAATTCTGAGCACGGCCCAGGCCAGCGCGGCTCAATACAAGGATAATGAGAGCCATGGGGGCAATTTAAGATTTTATAGTAACTACAAAAGAAGAAAAAAGAAACAGGAGAGATTAATTTTAGTATTATACTTTAACCCAATGCCTAAAATATATTATCACTTCAACAAATAACTAATATTTTAAAGTATGAATGAGCTACTTTACATTCTTTTCCTGGTACTAAGTGTTTGAAATCCTGGTATGCAAATTAAACTTACAGGCTACAGCACGTATTCCACGGGAGCTAAATTTTTACTGGGAACGTATGATCTGTACTTAGATTTCATAAAATTTACAGTCGAAAGAACAGATTCACATACCTAATTTCCAAACATCCTTCAATGTTTTCCAATAACTGAGGCAAGTAGCAAAAAATCATTTCTGTTAATATTCACGTCCACATTGACAAGACTGATTCATCGTTCCTTAGAATAACCGCTCTGTCTTTGAAGCAAAAGTAGATCAGTTTCTAACTACATCTACCACATTAAGTAAAGTTGTTAACTCTTGTGTCAGCTCAATATTATCAACATCAAATTCAAAGAATTTCATAGGTTGAAAAGCAATTCTAAAACTTTATCAATATCAAGAGTGTTCCTCAAATTTTTCTCCTACTTCTTGCAGACAAGTTACGTAATGTTGGCAATTACAACGAAAACTCTCCTGTATACTGATCCAGATTAAAACGGTGTAAAGTAATTATTATTGATTTATACTATGAACAGGTTCGGTTTTGACATAAATTCTTGTACCTGCCTAGCTAGGTTGCAAACACTTCCTTTTCTTAGAACTTCAAATTTTGCCTATTTTTCTGCAGTGTGATATAAGTGAGAAAACATAAGTTCCACTGCTGTTTTTCATCTTTATTTCTTTTTGTTTCAAAATATCTTTATATGGAGGTAACAATACGAGAAATCTTTGTAAAATTCCCCCATGACTCACGTAATGAGCAGTAGCAAAGAACACAAGATTTAATGAATCCATCGTCTTTGCTTTCAATAGTTCCATAAAATAGTTCATGATCTTCGAATATAAGTATATCGATGGTCTTTAAGTTTAAATTTGAGTGACTTCAACAATTGCATTCATGACACTTTTAAGACCCTCAGAACACAGAGTGCAAACATCTCCAATGTGCACCTTACAGTCGAATGAAGCTATAAGGAAAACATCAGTCTCCTGCTTTAAAAATTCCAATGTATTTAAATTTTTGACCTAATGTAACTAGAATCTATTAAGACAGAAATTGATTTTTTGAAACCTATTTAAAATTCTTCTTGACAGAAGTACGAATCCAAACTATGTACAACACAGCTTAATTTTCTAGGCCATGAGTTGCTAATAGTTTGTGTGTGTGTGTGTGTGTGTGTGTGTGTGTGTGTGAACTTGGAAGGCCTTTTGAAACAAACTGTAACTAAGGTATTGTGAGTAATATCTCATATTGCATGACTCATCTAAACCTAAAGAAAATATTTCCATGTCTCAGATTTTCAACCAATTGATCTTTAATATTTTTAAGAATTTGTGTTTTATTGGTAATTGTTTGATGGTTTCATTGAAGATCTTTTTTATAAAATATATTTTTTAACCTTTTTCTTATAACTATCTAACAAAATTGCCGTAACAGAAATAATGACTTTTACCATCTAAACATGATTTTTTGTGTGCAAGTATCCATTTTATAACTTGTCAAGGTTACAAGCTCAGCTCCTATTAAAAATCATTTAAAATGTGTTTTTTAGACATTTAATTATCAGACTTACTATACATTTGCTAAAATCATCTCCGAACATTGGTTTTTTGGATTTGCCCAACAAAATGTAATTGCCTCGTATTGTTACATCTGCACATATATTCAAGTTTGTTTGTTTGTTTACCGTTCCCATCAAAATGCTAGTTCTTCCTTTCCAACGGACTTTGCATCAGATATATGCCTTTATTTTAAATTTGAAAAGCGCTAAAAATAAATTAAGTGTAGTTTGATTAAAATATTTTAATCTAATTACCAGTTACAATTTACATAGGTATTACTGTAACTCGCACTGCCTAAATAAAAAGCTCACATAAATACATTCCGAAAATCATCGCAACTGAGTCAATCGACACTGATTCAACGGACGGCCCATGTGTTCGTAGCACCAGGAAAGATGTGCTATCAACACCCCCATTAGGATGCAGCCGTATCTTATGCAGTTCCATGGTTAATGTGCAATGAGTCTTACCAAAACTACAAAGCTGTGTTTAACAGAAAAATACTTTATATTGTTTCAGTGTTGAAGTTGAAATGAATTAAAATCAAATCAAATTCTTAGTCTTACCGGTTTCTCAGTCACATTTTCAAGTGCTCGCTAGCTGCTGACGGCTGATGGCTCTCAGTGAGTAGCACGGCCCTGGAAAAGAGAAAGTGCACATTGTTTTTATTTGTTTGTATGGTGGAGAAGGGCGTGATTCTCAATTCTCTCCCCACCTACTATTGACTGCCCCCCTCAGTGTGGAGTTGATGGGACAGGCTTCCAGAACAGTTCGTTAGACCACGTCTGCTAATCTTTGACCGCTCACTGCCAAGAGTCCCCATGGTTGGTGTGGCTCTCTCTCTTGGACTTTGCCCCTACACTTTCTGCTCTTCTCCTGCTTCCACAGGGAAAGTGACCCAGAATCCAGCCCCTTAATGCAGACCTGCCATCCTGAGCTCTCAGCTAGCCCAGGAAGAATAATTTAGACTTATAGACAAACTCATTTATTCCATTTTGCAAACCACTTGGCAGTAACAAGAGGGCCCTAAAAGAAGGCAGAAGGTCCACTTGGTGCTTGAGTTCAGATCATCTGTGAATGTCCAGTCTTCCAGCAAGTTCCAAATGGGGGCAGTTAGTAGGAGTCAACCCTAACAAAGGGGCGGGAATTAGTTTATCATCTGTTTGCCTCTTGTGAGTATCTCCTTCTCAGGAACTTCATGGAGTCAGAGTGATTAGACTCAGTAAATCCTAGATTTCCTAGCTAAATATCAGTTGATTGTAGCCCAACACCATGCATATTTCTAATAACTGCCATTTTACTTTAGCCTTGAGTTGTACTGTCATCTTTGTGATAATGACCCTGGAGAAAAAAGATGGAGTCCCTTTATTAACTTATATATACATGATACTTGGCACAGGATTATGTCTTTATTAAGACAATGATTTTTACTAATTGTAGTGACAAATTGGCAAATTGTGAGGTTTATAGAAAGAACTGATGAAGATGTTAATTAATAATATTCCATGGCTTGTCTTAAGCCAGAGTCAGAAAGGTCCCGTGAAGGGTCACATTTGATCTATAATCATCTCATACTGATGACTGAGGTTGTATGTTTTCTCATTCCACAATCACCCCAAGGCCTATTGTTTAACCCTCTTGCTCCCGAAAATAATTAAGACGCCCTGAGCCACCACTGCCACCTAGTGGTAATTAAAAAATGGGTTGATCCAGAAGCGATTCCCTCCTGTAACCTTTTCTTGTATTAATTCTGTCTTTCCATATCTGACTTCAGTGAATGTCCTCCATGCTAATTTTTATTACATACGCTGAATGGAATCTGATGTGGTGGCTGGGAGTCCACTTCTAGAGCTAGACTTTCAAGGTTCACCTCCTCACCCTCCCCAGCTCTGTGGCCTTGGGCAAGTTGCCTGTGTTTTTGTCTCTCAATACCCACATTTGTAAAATGGAGTAATATTAACACCTATCTCTTGAAGTTGTTTTGAAGAATTAATTATACAGTTTATGTAAAGTGCTAAAATTAGGAGCTGGCCTAGAGGAAATGCTCTAAAATGCCAATAAATAGCAGATGCTATATACACATATCTTTTTTCGTCCCTTTGTACTTCCCCTTTTTCTTCTCGCTTTGGCTCTTTTTCCATTTCTCTCAAATCAACCTAAATCACATCTGACATGCCTCTATAATAAATAATTAGAGATATTGCCGTGTAAGAATGTACTTTGACATGAAGTTGGGTGTAACTAACACTTACAAACCTCTTGGCAATACTGTGAAGACCCATTCAGAGTCTCTGGTAAAATCTTCATTGGCTTCCTGTTCTACTCTGTTCAAGCTACCGTAACAAACCACCACTAACTGGTGGTGTAGAAACAACAGAAGTTTATTTCTCACAGTCCCAGACCAAGGAGCTGGGACATCCGGTGTCAGGGGAGAGCCCCACGTCCTGGTTCACGCACTGCTCTCCTCCTGCAATACGCTCACTGGTTACAGGGATGAAAGAGCTCTGTGGGGTCTTTACAGGGGCACCAATACCACTCGTGGGGGCCCCACTCTCATGACCTCATCATCCCCCCCGCCAAGGCTCCACTTCTGTGTAAAATCACAGTGGGGGTTAGGATTTCAACATACGAATTTGGTGGGGGGATACAGACATTCAACCCACAACACTTTTTAAACTTCCTCTTTTTAAAAATCATCACCTATCAAGAAAAAATTTTCAAGTATATTTTTAAGTTTATTTATTTTTGAGAGAGAGAGAGGGAGAGAGAGAGGATGGGCAGAGAGATAGAAAGAGAGAGAATCCCAAGCAGGCTCCGCACTGTCTGCACAGAGCCCGATGTGGGGCTCGATCTGATGAATCGCGAGATCATGACCCGAGCTGAAACCAAGTATTGGACGCTAATCAACTGAGACACTCAGGCACCCCAAAAATTTTAAATATTTTATTAGAATTTGTCGGGTGTTTTTTTTTTTTTTTACTTTATTTAACATTTATTTATTTTGAGAGAGAGAGAGAGAGAGAGTATGAGCAGGAGAGGGGCAGAGAGAACGGGAGACACAGAATCTGAAGCAGGCTCCAGGCTCTCAGCGGTCAGCACAGAGCCCGACCCGGGGCTCAAACTCATGAGCCGTGAGATCATGACCTGAGCCGAAGTTGGACGCACAACTGACTGAGCCACCCAGGCGCCCCTGTTGCTTTTTCTTTTTAATCAAATCAATGATTTAAAATTCTTTGAAGTATGTGAAACATTAAATGAACACTTTCTTGCTCTACAACCTTCAATCCAGAGAGGAAGCAAAAATTCTCCTTGGCTCCATCCACCCCAATTCTACAAGTGGCCCTAGACACAAAGATTATCCCTTTCATGTATTTCCTTTAGGTCTTTCCCAAGCATTTCTTAAATGTTTATTTTGAGAGAGAAAGACAGCGAGTGGGAGAGGGGCAAAGAGAGAAGGACAGAGAATCCCAAGCAGGGACCGCACTGTCCGTGCAGAGCCGGACATGGGGCTCTAACCCACAAACCACGTGAGATCATGACCTGAGCCCAAATCAAGAGTCAGACAGTTAACCGACTGAGCCACCAAGGTGCCCCCCACCAAGCATTTTTTCATCACCTCCCTCAAATATTTGGAAAATTCCTAACTGACTCTGGACACTTCCACGCTGGTCATCCCCACACGTCGTACACAATTCGCTAACCCTGGGCTAGGGGGCTTACGAATGTCCCCAGGGGATGGATGGCAGGGAGCTGTTGTCTAAGCCAGCAGATGTGCTGCCCAAGGCCCCTCCTACCTTACTCCCTGGTCCTATCAAGAGGCTTCCTCCTCTCCAATGTAAACTCTAGTCTTCTAGCTCTTTTCTCTCTGGACCTGTTTTCCTAGTCCTGTGAGCAGAAACATGGTCTCTTGACATTTGGGAGCAGAAAGCAAAAATCTTCCCATCTTAGACTTAAGTCAACAGTTTCTTTAAATTTCTGCATCCCTGTGGACTGAGAGTGCCCTTAAGGTTCAAGTGAGAGAAAGACAAATAGAGAGAAATGTGTTGACGTGTTTATCTGCCACACCTAGATTTATGCACATAAATATATATATATGGTTTTGTCTTACCAGTTTTTCACACAAATATCACCACTGTGTAGATATTATTTTTTAGACTTTTTAACTTAACAACCTTCTTGACATAAATTTGAAAATATTTATGGAGCATTATTACATAGAATAAGGAGTTCATGAATTAGGAAGTAAGTACTCTAGTGGTTAAAATTTTTTTTTTTTTTTTACTATTTTTTTAGTTCTAATGTGGTAAATTTAGCAATTTCCTTCAACTTTGCTATCTCTAAACATGTGCACTAACTTGCAAACTATTAACTTACAAATGAACCTTATCAAAATAATCTACTAATAAAGAGCTGACCTGTATTTATGGAATTTTTTTAAACCTAGCTATTTTTACTTATTCCCTCAAAAAACTAATTGCCTTTAAAACCTCTCTTGTGGAAAGGCACTTGCTGGGATGAGCATTGGGTGTCGTATGTAAGTGATGAATCACTGAATTCTACTCCTGAAGCCAACACTGCGCTGTATACTAGCTAACTAAAATTTAAATAAAACAAACAAACAAAAACAACAACAACAACTTCTCTTGTGGTATGGTTCCAAAATAACCCAAAAAATTCCCTTAAAATACACAATCATATTTTAAATATTTTGTGAGTGCCTTAAAATATAATTTGATCTTTCTACACAAAAATTTATATAAGGTGTTTTGTCATTGTCCCCCGTGGTAAATTGTATCTAAGGAGTTTTCCCATGCAGAGTTATTTGAAATCAAATGACTCCTTTGTCTAAATGAAAGTGGAATTAAGAGTGAAGCTGTATTACAGTTTATGAACCAATTAGAATATATATTTAATTCCTACTTCCTGCGCTCAGTGGTATGTATGTACAGAGCAAGTAGCTGAAGAAAACTCATTATTATAGACAAATACTAAGAGGCAAATTATGTTAAGTTTTAAACAACCTAGAAAGCTCACTACAATACTGTGTTTATTTTGGCATATAAAAGCCCACTACGTATAAAGCCCACTACAGTACTGTGTTTATCATGGACCCATTTTTCTTTTGCCTGAAATAATTCCCACTTTTTTATTCACAATGTATAGAACAAGTATTGATAGCTTTCCAACACTTCGGAACTTTCCTTTAAAATCAGTATTTGTAAATGACATATAACTGCCTACTGCAAGTGTAAACATTTGTCAAACCAAAAATTTAGAAAATTTGGCTTTAGAAAATTTAATTCGGGGTGCCTGGGTGGCTCAGTAGGTTAGGCGTCCGACTTCGGCTCAGGTCATGATCTTGTGGTTTCTGAGTTCGAGCCCCATGTTGGGCTCTGTACTGACAGCTTGGAGCCTGGAGTCTGCTTCAGATTCTGTGTCTGCCTCTCGCTCTCTGCCCCTCCCCCACTCGTGCTGTCTCTCTCTCTCTCTCTCTCTCTCTCTCTCTCTCTCTCTCTCTAAAATAAACAAACATTAAAAAAATTTAATTCAACTGTACTTTTAAATATTTTTTAAAGAAAAGGGAAGTATGAATCAAGTGACTGACCCTTTAAATTGTATGAGGTTTTGGGGTGCGTGGGTGGCTCAGTCAGTTAAGCGTCAGACTTCAGCTTAGGTCATGATCTCGCAGTCCGTGAGTTTGAGCCCCGTGTCGGGCTCTGGGCTGACAGCTCAGAGCCTTGAGCCTGTTTCAGATTCTGTGTCTCCCTCTCTCTCTTACCCTCCCCCGTTCATGCTCTGTCTCTCCCTGTCTCAAAAATAAATAAACATTAAAAAAAAATTTTTTTTAATAAAATAAAATAAAATAAAATAAATTGTACGAGGTTTTTAAGATGGAGGCAGGGAAGGAGATTTTACAGTAGCAATTGCTACGTTTGCCAATAATGATAGTAAATTGGGTTCTTTTTCTTATTAACATATCAGTACTTCACTATTCTTTAGCTTTCTAATAAACTCAATACTGCATTCAAAATATACAGGACAGTCAAAGATTTGGGTCCCTTTCATTTCACAAAAGTCTTTGACCATCAACCTGAAAACTATTTATATAGAACAGATTTGGAGAAAACCTTCTCACGTACAAGGGGCCACATCTACACTACAGGCACATCTTCCAGCATCAGAAGGTTGAGCACAAGTAGGGTGGGAGAGAGGAAAGGATGAAAGAAAACAAGAAATATTGTTTTGTGTCAATTTGTTTTTCTACTAATGTAGCACTGAAAATACCACTGCACTTACAGTGGTCAAGAAAATTATGTTTGGGTTAGTCAGTAAATTGGACATTCATCTGGGATATGAAATCACCCACTTTGTTTATTTTTATTTTTTATTCTTGGCACAGTTAGCACTTGGCCAGCATCTCCCGATGTGGTCACGGGGTAAGTACTTTCGTGATCCCATTTTTGCAATTACTATCTCTTGTTCCCAGGTAAGTGGTTAAAAAAAAATGCATGCTGTGCATTTGTAGATCCTGAGTCTCTCTCAAGGGCTAACTGGTTTACATGCAGCTTTCTGTGGTTAGCCACTTAACGTGGAGGCTGTCTTTTACCTCATGATTCATGATTCATGGCACCCTTCTCACTATATTAGGTCTTAGAGCAATTGTTCTGGTGTGGTTGAGCATGTAATTATCTTCTCATCATTTCTGTTTTTGTCTCCCTTTCTGCACCATTCTGGGATCTTGCCAAGGTGACAGGAAAAATTTTAAATTAATGTAAAAGTTGTATCATCACCATAAGCTGAAGCAGCAGTGCCCAAAATCCAAACACTCACCAATCAGCTCTTCTGGAACTCTTGGATATCACGTAATGTTATGATATAAAGAATTTAAGTACACTTCTGTGGTCACTCTTTCCTATTTCCTTCCAGATATCAACATCATTGTAAAATAATGTAAGACTATGTACATCCAAGTATAATATAATTGGTCTTTTAAATTTTGACATTAAATCGGTCGCTATTTAGTGATAATACACACGCACACACACACACACACATACAACTCTCTGCTGAGTACTATGGAAGATATAATACTTAGAAAGATGACAGTCTTCACAGAGGAACATGGCGGTCAAGACCACAGGCAGTTCTTTGACTGCTAGGGAGGGTCCCAGTCTCTGCCTCTCCTTTTCTAAAAAAGAAAAAGTCTGCCTCATATGATTTCTGGGGGGATTAAGTAACATTTGTTTAGCACCTAAACAGTGCCTTCAATATGAAAAGCATATTGTTAAGTACTATTACATTAGTACAAAGCACGTCCATTGGCAAGTACTGAACTTCATGGGCTAGACCCTGGGAGCATAGACATTTGGAAATCGAAGTCAAGTTCTTGAGTGCAGTGATTGTCAAGAAAGCTTTTATGGCCTTTGGGCTGGGCTTTAAATGAAGCAAGAAGGGCTTAGGACAGAGGAAATTAAGAACAAAAGTAGAAGGTGGCTTATCATCAGGAACCAGTAAGACCCACTGGCCAAGGAAGAAAGGATGATGTGATAAGCTGTGCCATGTGGGATTATATAAAGTGAAGGCAGAAAGTGGAACGTGTTGAATTTTTTGTACTTGCCAGTGTAGTTTTTGAATTTTTAATATAAACTGAGAAACTCTTCAGAAAGGCCTTTCCTTTTTAAGGAGAGCCTATTGTGTTTAAAATTGTGTTTTAAGGAGAGCCTATTGTGTTTAAAGGAGTTCATGGCCTGGAGACTCAATCCTGGAATCAGAGATCATTCCTACAGATTTTGATGGTCTTTGCCTGCGACAACACTCAACTTATGTCAACAACCAGCCTGCTAAGATGAGAACTATTTTAAGAGAACATGAGCTTTCTGAGAACACTGGCCTGAAAAGGACAGGAAGAGGGAAGAGCTCCTCTGAGGTGGGAGAGGGAGAACTACAGACAAAGTAGGGTCCCGAATATTCATGGATGCATTTGCACCATCACAGCGGTGGAGCCTAAAACAGAATGTGAGGTCTGTAATAACTAACTTTGTAGGGCTTTCTTCATTCTTAATGTTTCACTTGTTTCCAAATTCAGTGCTTTTTGAAAAGAATACACCCTTATCCTGAGGAACCCTTTTGTACTGTTGGTGGGAATCCAAACTTGTGAGCCACTGTGGAGAACAGTATGGAGGTTCCTCAAAAAGTTTAAAAATAGAACTACCCTACGACCCAGCAATTGCACTACTAGGTATTTACCCAAAGGATACAAAAACGCTGATTCGAAGCATGTTTATAGCCACATTATCAACAATAGCCAATTAGTGGAAAGAGTCCAAATGTCCATCAACTGATGAATGGATAAAGAAGATGTGGTACACACACACACACACACACACACACACACACCCCGGAATACTACTATACTACTTGGCGATGAAAAAGAATGAGATCTTTGAAATCTTGCCATTTGCAACAACGTGGATAGAACTGGAAGGTATTATGCTAAGCGAAATTAGTCAGAGAAAGATAGGTATCATATGATTTCACTCATACATGGAATTTAAGAAACAAAACAGATGAACATAGGGTAAAAGAATGAAAAATAAGATAAAAACAGAGAGGGAGACAAGCATAAAAGACTTAAATATAGAGAACAAACTGAGGGTTGCTGGAGGGGAGGTGGGTGGGGGTGGGGTAAATGGGCATTAGAAGGGGACTTGCTGGGATGAGCACTGGGTGTTATACCTAAGTGATGAATCACTGGGTTCTACTCCTAAAGCCAAGACTATGCTGTATGTTAACTAAGTTAAATTTAAAAAATAATAATAATATACCCTTATCCTCTTAAAATCTCAGAAATACTGAAATCACCTCTGCACACTTCTTTTTAACTTTGGGTACAAACCAGACCGTATGGAGAGACAACATTCAGTACCTTCTTGCTGTCTGGGCACTGCCCGGCCTAGGTTAGGGCTTAATTCACCGCTAACTCAAGGACAGACCAGCGCATACCTGGAAGTCCTCCACTGAGTCAACAGCATACCTCACTAATGACTGGCTAGACAGGCTGGTGTTTCTTTAAAGTGCCAGCCATGTATACATCATTCTTTTCCTCCCTGAAACAGAGACACCCTTGTACAAATGTGGGCCAAGTCCAAACTCCATGTGATATGTGTCTTCTCTTATTCAAACATCCATTAGTTGGGTACAGTGGCCAAGAAGTCCTGGAAAATTATCTGACCCTCTACACATACTTACGTCAGTTCTCTCCAAAGTAGATCAATGCACAGTAAATGGCAAGTAGCAGCATAATAGAATATGACTCAAAAAATAATAAACTAGCTTACCTGCTCAAAGCTCTCTTTTCAACTGGCCTGAAAAAAGTCTGAGACTTCTGCCCACTTCTTACATGAAAGCATTAACTTCAGAAATATGTAAAAATGTGCTATTTAAAAGTATAACATGTCACCCATAATGACTTTAGCAGGATGAGGGACTGAGGGAAAAAGACAGAGGACAGGTTAATTTTGTTCTGACACATGGAAACGAGGATCTAGAGGATGATGAACTTTCCAGAACCTCCAGGACAGATCTGCCATACACTGAGGTCCCACAGAGAAACAGGAAGCTCCCCAAAAACATTTGGATGGGACAAGAATCAATAAAAACATATCGACCTTATTGAGATGATCTGTATTTAAAAAAAATTATATGTGGAATATATTTATAAAATATTATTTTGTCACTCCCAAAGCAGCAGAACTTTTGGATAAAAATTGCTCTTATTTTGTACTGGTCCATGCGATGTATGGACACCAAGTAACATCTTATTCAAGAATGCACTTACATTGATGCTGTGAATACTGTTGACAATACATCCAATGTACTTTTAGATTTCAAGGGAACAACGCACAGGTCTGGAAAAATTAGTCTTATGATATCTATCTCTAAGAATACTTTTAGCTATTAAAGATATATGTTTATCCAGATAAACTCATATGATCGAAGTAATTCTAAGATTTTATAAAAAGTTATAATGGACTAAATGATCTATAAAGCCTATAAGTTTATTTCACTTCTCTGAGTATTCAATTGTTCCACATAAAATGAGTAGGACAAGGAAACTGGTTTAAAATGGAATGAAATACTGAGGGTTTTTTTTTTTACTATATATCTAAACACAAACAAAATTTGTTTTATTCAGAGGAAAACAGTTTTTTAAGTTTCATCAATTTGTCCAAGAAGAGTTTACGAAAGAATTTTGTATTTTATTAATGAATGAATCACCAGGAAGTACCTCTTCAGTGCACAACCGCTTGGCCATCTCAAAGGAAGAAAGATATACATGTTTAAGCCATCACAGGACACAGAGACATAAATATAAAAGATCCACCAAAAAGCAGGCTACAATAAACAATACTAAACACTGCAAAAATAACAATGTTGCCAAAATACATTTCACTGAGGGTTCTATCATACCACAGGCAGACTTTGCCCACTTTAGAGTATAAAACATTTTTCTGGATGCCAAGCCACACTCACAGCTAACCACATCACTTAGTGCTCTCAAACGCTGGGTCAAAGGAAACAGACAAAGAAACTCTTTAGTTCACTCCTCATAAATCCCTACAGGTTTCACTCCGGCATTTTGTTTGAAAAACGAAGGTAGGTGTAAAAGTGCAGCTCCAACCCATCCGAGTGGGTCGGTGACACTTGTCAAAATTTCAAAAGAATTGTTTGCCGTCCTTCCAAAGGTGATGCTCCAAAAGCAGACAAAACCGGACAGACTTAAAAATCCAAAGAAAGCACATGCAAATTAGAGATTACCAAATGCTGTAAACTTAGCCTAAGAGCTTGCTGAAGGTTACATAACTTGTGCCTTGTTATTTTTGTCTACCAAGTTTTGAAAGACTCTCTGGGACGTCTCTTTTCTCTTATTAAGTTTGAGGGAAATCAGAGGTCTCCTGGGAGGAATGGGGTAAAGTTGATCATTGGCATTGGGTCTTGTACATTAAGCCTGATGGGTAACATCTGATGTGCTGACCGCAGTCTCACTGTGCTAGAGCGTATATCCAAGTCTGGAGCATACGGGGAGTCCTGGAACTCCGTGACAGGTCTGCAAAAGCTGCTAAAATCATCATATTGTTCACTTTTTGTCTGGCACAAGACGGTAAGCTGGCACATCTTCCAGTGCACCTGTAATGGAGATCATACGCCATGTGTGTGACTTGACAAAAGGGCAAAGCTGGCCACTATCTGGCTTGAGTGTAAGCTAAGCACGTGTCTCCCGAAATCCTCCGCACGCACGTTCCACTATTTTACATCACTTCTATCACGCATTATTTTTAAGAGTGGGAGTTGGGAACTCTGCGTAGATATTGTTGCAGGACTTTTGACCTCAATACCCAGGATTCGTTGTCTTGCCGTTTCGAAGAACAAAGAGGTGGACACAAAATGAGCAGCAAGTGAAAGTTTATTAGAGTATAAGGTCAGAGAGTAAGAGTACTAGGAAAGCTCTCTTTATAGAGAGGGGGCATTAGAAAGTGAATGCCCGTGACCACAGGCAAGGGTCCCTGTCTCACAAGGCTCTGGGCAGCAACCCCTCCCCTTCCCCCTGGTTCATTCTCAGGTCCTACCCTTACTGGCTGGGTGGTTGTAGGTGTTGGGTTGTCCATTCCTGATTGGCTCGTTTCCATTGTATGAGGGGTGGTCTACGGCCATACCATTCCCTGTGGGTCAACATCTTACGGTCTATTTATTTTTAGTCAGGTCTTTTGTCAAATTCCTCACGGGAAGCTGAGTGTGGCTAGGTGGGGTCTATTACATTCTTAAGAGGAACCTTGCGACCGAGGGACTTTGCTGTGGTCAGACACTGCCAGAACTGCTCCAAAATATGTCTTTCCCCACCCAGGGACCTCAGGTCCTAATCCTTCCCTCTCTGCCTATTTTATCCTGTCTTTTACTATCCTAATATCTGAATAGAAACTACATAACAGACCTTTCAGACCCTATATCCCCTGCCTTAGAATCATAGAATTATTAGCTTTTAAAGGGCATTACTGACAACTTAGCCCAACCCCTACACCTCGTTAGGTGAAAGTGCTGAGGCCTGAAAATATTTCTGACTTCTCCAAATCGGTTATCGGCATATTAAAAATAGTATTCATAACCACTGTCCCAGTAAACACTGACTGGCACTTTACTGTTTTTCACTACTGCTGCAAACGCAGATGCTTCACACGTCCCCACTTGACAGATGGACACACTGAGATGCAGAGCAAACGACTAAGATGCTAATTCGTGGCAGAGGTAAGGCTCACATTCAGGTTTCTGATTCCAAAGCATGCTCCCAACATCCCTATTATAGCGATGATTAGATTATTAAAGTTTCGTGGAGATCTAATTGAATCCTAAGTGTCCACAAAATGCAGAGGAAAGACCGCCCTGCGTACTCACAAAACAACCGATCTCAAAGCAGTCATTGGATGGAAGATTTCACTGTGAGCATCCCCTGTGCAGATTCAACTTTCTGAAGGTTTTCAACTGACAAGGAGACTGGCGGGAATCTGCCGTAAGGATGACGCACGTCTTGGCAACGGAGGCCTGAAGATGGTACTTGTCCTTGGATAAAGTCAAAGTTACTTTCTTTTCCTGACTACTGAGCGACCATGTAGAAAGGAGACACAACCTGAGCAGCTGAGAGAAAAAAATGGGACAGAGGGAAGTCTCATGTGCAAAGTTGGGAAATGACACTGTTTGTGTATTTATATGACACTACATACTGACACTAAAAACATTAAGAAATAAGTATACTTTCTATTTCATGTGGTCTCAAGTTGGGGTGACCCTACTTTTGAGGTAACACCTTAACTATATTTTTCAGGATGCATCAGCGTGTTTAGAAAAAAAAATATCGTTTCCTTTTGAGAGCGAAGTTAAGAAAATATACTAAATTCAACCCAAATACTGTTGCTTGATAGATATAATTTTTATTAATCGGTGTTATTGCTGGAAAGACAGTGTTGTTGTTGTTGTTTTCTTCAGAGTGATATTTACTACCCTTTGTCTTGGTTTGATTTTGCAGGAGATTCCGGTCAACTTTAATTTGTGCTATTTTAACTGTTTTACTACAGTTCTCACCCCTTTTGAGAAAGAAGGTATTCCTCCTTCCCAATTTATGGGATTCCTTTACTACTTCTTTCTAGAAGAAAAATAAGGCAGGTTGCAATTACTCCCCTTGGAGTAACAGTTTAGGAAATCAGTGCTGACTCCATCCCTTCCTTTGCTCAGGTTTGCGAGGCCTTAAAAGGTCATTTAAGAGGTGAGATTGTAGGCACTTCCTCGCTGGGAGGAGGCGGGAGGAAGAAAGCCTGTCTCCAGAACGGTAACAGCCTCAGGAGGAGGCTGTCTGCACGCCCAGCGCCCAGAGGGTAGGCCCGGTCAGCCTCAGCCATGCTCCTCCAAGTCAGATGGTGGCGGTGACGGCCTCGGGAGGAGGCTGTCTGCAGGCCCTGCGCCCAGAGGTCAGCCGTGCTCCTCCAAGTCAGACGGCGGCGGTGACGGCCTCGGGAAGAGGCTGTCTGCAGGCCCTGCGCCCAGAAGGTAGGCCCGGTCAGCCTCAGCCATGCTCCTCCAAGTCAGATGGTGGCGGTGACGGCCTCGGGAGAAAGCTGTCTGCAGGCCCTGCGCCCAGAGGTCAGCCGTGCTCCTCCAAGTCAGACGGCGGCGGTGACGGCCTCGGGAGGAGGCTGTCTGCAGGCCCTGCGCCCAGAGGGTAGGCCCGGTCAGCCTCAGCCGTGCTCCTCCAAGTCAGACGGCGGCGGTGACGGCCTCGCGAGGAGGCTGTCTGCAGGTCCTGCGCCCAGAGGGTAGGCCCGGTCAGCCTCAGCCGTGCTCCTCCAAGTCAGACGGCGGCGGTGACGGCCTCGCGAGGAGGCTGTCTGCAGGTCCTGCGCCCAGAGGGTAGGCCCGGTCAGCCTCAGCCGTGCTCCTCCAAGTCAGACGGCGGCGGTGACGGCCTCGGGAGGAGGCTGTCTGCAGGCCCTGCGCCCAGAGGTCAGCCGTGCTCCTCCAAGTCAGATGGCGGCGGTGATGGCCTCGGGAGGAGGCCGTCTGCACGCCCAGCGCCCAGAGGGTGGGCCCGGTCAGCCGTGCTCCTCCAAGTCAGACGGCGGCGGTTTGCTGGGTTATAAACTCAGGCGTGGCCTCGCCCAGGTCTCCCAGAGCGCGGTGCAGGCCCCACTCCCGGCGCGCTGGGGGGCGCTGGGCAGCAGGGGACAGGGACCACCGCCAGGGACACAGCCCCTCAAGCTCTGAGCAGGCAGGGGGCGCTCGCCACAGGGGGCCGGGAGGGACTGGACCGGAAGGCGGCACGTCCCGCCCTCTGACATCACCTCCGCCGAGCCGAGCCTCCCTCTCCGAGCGGAAGGGCGCCCCGCCCCCCCCCCCCCGCCCCCCCCCCCCCCCGCGGTCTCCCACAGCCGGGGTGGGCTGCTGGGTCTCCCTCCGTCACGGCACACGTCCCGGGCGCCCGTCACCACAGCCTACCTTGAGTCACGCGGCTCAGGTCAGCGGCCTCCGTCAGGGGGCACCGCCGACGCCGCTACCACGAGGCGCAACGCGGGCAGCTCCCCTCGCGTCCGAGGTTGCCGCGGTCTGTCGGGCGTCCCGACGCCACGTCACGTCACCCTCCTCGGGTCAGAGGTCAGCCGCCCGCTTCTCCTCCCGTCGGGCGTGAGCGCCGCCCTCGCTTCCTCGTGATGCGCACGCGCACAGCTCGGGGGGTCGCCTCTGGGGGGCGCTGTGTCGTCTCCCGCCGTCACGACGGCGTGAGCCCCGGGCGGCGAGGCCGGCGCTTCCCCCACAGCCCGTCGTCCACGCGGTTGTGTGAGGAGTCCCCGTGGTGAGTCGGTGGCCGCGCCTCACTGCCGGCGGGACTCCGTCCGGGGTGGGCCGGTGGGGCGGGCGACCCCCGGGGGCTTGGCCCGCATCGCCCGGGGATGAGGGGCCACCGCTGTGCCAGGTCATTTCACGCCCCCTTCCGACGCCTTTCCAAGAAGCTTCTGGAAACGCAGGGCGAAAACGGACGGTGAAATGACAAAACCAAGTAGGTGGCCAAACAGGGATTCAAGCCAGCGGCGATTCATTCTTGGCTTCTCAATTGCTTCCAGTTGTGTTTTTTTCATTTTCATTTTTTTTTTTTTCTTTTCAGCGCTAACATTCGCAGAGGCGACCTAAGTCGTGACCACTTTCTGTGACAACTGGCTTCAAAGATGATCTGCGCGCAGCGGCAGCGAAAAGAAAACAGAGAAGCATGACGTGACCCAGGACCCTAAAGAGGCCCCTCCGCCAGCAGTTGTGACAGCACCCCCCCCCCACCGTTCTTTCCAGAGCAGACCTGGTCAGTCAGCTGCAACCCCTTGTCTCAGCCCGGATTTGAACCCCGAACTACAAAATCTGAGTCCGCCTGCTGTCACCTGGCCACCCCTTTCAGAAGGTAATGAATTTCAGCTTCTCACGGTCGCCTGAGGCTCAGCATGGGTAAGAGCCTTGCCCGAGACCAACCCTTGGAGGGTAGTGTGGCCGTCCCTGACGAACGCCCGCTGCCTCCAAGGCCGGTGCTGCTGACCACTGATTGTATTCTTGCAAATAGGATCGACAAATAGAATATTCAGTATATTGGTAAACGCTACAGAAAAAAAAAAAAAAATTAGGGAAGATCAGGACGGAGGACTATGTATGAGAAGGTTGGTCGGGGACCTCATCGGGAGAAGGTGACATTTCAAGGAGGAAGAACCGAAGGAGGGAGGGAGTGCGGAAGGAGCACTGCACAAAGCGGGGGTGCGAGTGCACAGACCCTCAGGTGGGAGGCCCGTGCCCACTGGAGCAGGGAGACCACGGGAGCGTAGGGGAGGCTGGGGAGAGCAGGTGCAGCACAGCCTTACAGGTGATGAAGACTGTACGCTGAGCAAGGCAGGGAGTGGCTGGAGGGCTTTGTGCATCTGCGCTGTGTGTGTGTCTTGACTGACTCCTTCCCTGGGAAGAAAGAATTAAAAACTTACAACTGTGATCTCCGTAGAATAACTATAGGGAAGCATGTTGTTATGGACTGAATTGTGTGCCCACTCCACCGCCCCCTCCGAATTCATACGTTGAAGTCCTAACCCCCAGAAGCTCAGAATGTGACTGTATTTGGAGATGGGACCTCTGCACAAGTGATGAAGTTAAAATGAGGCCAGCAGAGTGTCCTTGTAAGAAGAAGAGATTGGAGGGGGGGGCACCTGGGTGGCTCCGTCCGTTAAGCGTCCGACTTCAGGTCATGATCTCACAGTTTGTGAGTTCGAGCCCCACGTCGGGCTCTGTGCGGACAGCTCAGAGTCTGGAGCCTGCTTCGGATGCTGTCTCCCTCGCTCTTTCTGCCCCTCCCCCACTCATGGTCTGTCTCACTCTGCCTCTCAAAAATAAATCATTAAAAGAAGGAGGAGAGGGGCGCCTGGGTGGCTCAGTCGGTTAAGCGTCCGACTTCGGCTCAGGTCACGATCTCGCGGTCTGTGAGTCCGTGAGTTCGAGCCCCGCGTCGGGCTCTGGGCTGACGGCTCAGAGCCTGGAGCCTGCTTCTGATTCTGTGTCTCCCTCTCTCTCTCTGCCCCTCCCCCATTCATGCTCTGTCTCTCTCTGTCTCAAAAATAAATAAAAACGTTAAAAAAAAAAAGAGGAGAAGAAGAGGAGGAGGAGGAGGAGGAGGAGAAGAAGAAGAAGAAGAAGGAGAAGGAGAAGAAGGAGAAGAAGGGGAGGAGGAGGAGGAGGAGGAGAAGAAGAAGAAGAAAAGGAGAAAAAGAGAAAAAGAAGAAGAAAAGGAGAAAAAGAGAAAAGAAGAAAAGGAGAAAAAGAAGAAGAAGAGATCAGGACACACAAAGAGACACCAGATGGGAGCTCACACAGGACACAGGCCGTGCACACGCTGAGGAGAAGAAACCCGACCTGCTGACACCCTCATCCTGGCTGTCTAGCCTCCAGAGCTGTGAGAAAATTTATCTCCACCGTTTAAGCCCCCCAGTCTGCGGTGTCTTGTAAAGGAGGCCGTAGTAAACGGATACAAATGCCTTAGGAAATCATACGATCAAGTGCATGTTTTCCTGGGGGGAATGAGCCCAGTCAGACCACAAAACAACAACAAACATACCTTTTCTTCCTATTCTCCCCCCTATGAAGATGAATAGTATTTATATATATGACATATATTTCATATATATTTTTTACTGTTTTTTAATGTTTATTTTTGAGAGAGAGAGAGACCGAGTACTAGTGGAGGAGGGGGAGAGAGAGAGAAAGAAAGAGAGAGAGAGAGAGGGAGACACGGACTCTGAGCTGTCAGCACAGAGCCCAATGAGGGGCTTGAACCCACAGACCGGGAGATCATGACCTGAGCTAAATAAAGTCAGGCACTTAACCGACTGAGCCACCCACGTGCCCCAATTTCATATATATTCTTTAACATAAATATCTGGGCAGAGGATATCCTACCCCAGTGTGGCAGGTGGAGACACACTCAGGTGTTCAGCTTATTTTACACATGCATAATCTCGAAAGGAACTGCTTCACCTAAATTGCCACTAAAGCTTATTATCTGTAAGGGGGCCGTTGTAACTAACAGAGGTTTATTAACCATTTTCTTACACGTGCTCTAAAGCAAATTCTAATTTCTAGATTTTTTTCAGTAATGATGATTGATTTGTGTTTAGTTACCTATGTTTTGGAAACTGTTGGAATTGAGTTTGGTCCAAGTAAAGTCTTCTTGAAATGATTTAGAATCTTAAAATATTGTTCATTGTGTTACTTAGAGAAACTTCTTAATTGTTCGTCTTAAAACCTCCTTTTTGTCCTGAAGACTCCATACTAAGGCAGAGCATAAATTGGGGAAATTCTGGTGTAGCATTTCTCTGACAAAACCAAAGAAAATGAAGAAAAGAAGGGAAGGAAAAAATGCAAATAAACCAAATACATGAAGAGCCTCCGTGGTTGAGATTGATGAGAGAGGGTGAATATGGAAATCTGTCTTTAAGGTACCTCACTTATACTTCACACATGTGTGCACACACGCACACACACCACATAGGGTGTGCCGGATAAAATACAGGACAGCTGGCGAAATTTGAATTCAGATACAACAGAAACTTGTTTAGTATACGTATGTCCCAAATATTGGCTGTATCTTTATTTTCTGAATCTGGCAACCCTCCCTCTGTCATCCCCTCGGTGTGTGGAACTGGGCTGTTCAAGCTCGAAAGAGCCAATTGTTCAATATTCTGGAATTTTGCAGCCTGGTTGACATCAAGTTGGTAGCTTGAAATCGGACAGGATTGGAGTATTAACACCGCAGAAAGTGGCAAAATTTAAACATCAGGGCTTTTCTATTTGAAGAGCTGGCTGGTGAGCAGATACCAGAACACCACGGCTTTCCCTGAATGAGTGGGCGACTCACAGCACCATCTGAAACCATTTCTTTACTGGAATAAGAATAACTCACAATTGCAAAATACTTTGCAGTTTACAAAACTGTTTCACACCCTTTGCGCCTCCCTGAACGCTTACAATAACTTGATGTTTGTGTTTAGTTAATGCATGGGGGGAAAGGTTCAGGGAGATAATATAACTTCCTTGAGGTGAGCAACAGGTTAGGAACCAAACAGTGAAAGAAAGAAGGACGGAGTTAGGAAAGATGAAAAATAACCTCCCAGATGACTGACTTACTGCAGAGGGGAAAATGGGTCTGTAGAGTAGAGATCTGATTGTAACCACCTTAACAACCAAGGGCTCAAATGAGGGCCAATGTGACATTGCGTCAATCCTCATGAGAAACAACATGAAATATACAATGTCACTGATGACCTATTCTTGCCACAAGGTTTACCCTGAATCTAATCAAGCCTGTAGACCTAAATTTCAATTCGTAGGAAATACAAGAGGTAGAAGAACACATTACACAATACAACGGGGAAACAATTAACCAGATTTGGAATGTGGAACGTTTTATGGATAAAATGGTTTGGACTTTTTAAAAACTAAAAACAAAAATAAAAAAAAGATGGGTGTGTAGAGGGAACTGCTCTCTAAAAGAAACTGAAAAGATGTAACAGCACATACAATGTATGAGCCTAGAATGAATTCTTCTTTAGAGAAAAAAAGAGCTCAAACATATATCCTTGGCATATGTGGCGAAATCGGAATATGGACTGAATATTAGATATAGCCAGGATTTTGTTAATATTCTTAGGAACGTTAATGCTATTACGCTGATGTAACAGAAGGCTTTCATTTTGAAGAACTTAAGGGTGAAAGTAATTATGCTGTCTGAAGTCTATTTTCAAACATTTCAGAAAAAAAAAGTGTGTGTTCATGTAGAGAAAGATGTAAAACAAATATAGCAGAATGTGAATTGTTAAATCTGTGAATACAGTGTGCACTGTCCTAGCATTTCAAACTTTTTGATTGTTTGAAAAAATTCTTTAAAAAAGTTGAGGCTATTAAAAGAAACGCACCAGCACTGGATGTGGAACAGGGGCAAAGAGAGCAGACACTGGTGCAAATGGAGGGGCAGTGGTTGAGAGAGAGAGAGAGAGAGAGAGAGAGAGAGAGATCACTCAGGTCTCGCTAGGATTGGCCATTAGGCACTAGACTGGCCACTAGAGACACACCAAAGTGACATGTATTGACTTATTTTTTTGTTACTGGGTAAGATACATGCTTATAAGATCAACCAAACAAAACTTTCCGAAATCATCCAGAACTGTAAGCAGGTTCAAGACCCTTGCTACTCTTTTGATCATACAGAGGATAGGAACCTCATGAGATTAAATTCCATTGCAAGAATACAAGAAATCTACATTCCTTTCTATTGCTCAAACAGCCTAATTTCTATTTGTTTCCCTTTTTATCTTTTTCTCTCCACGTTGCATATATATTCTAGGACTTTTTTTTAATGTTTTATTTATTTTTGAGAGAGAGAAAGAGAGAGACAGAGCATGAGCGGGGGAGGGGCAGAGAGAGAGAGGGAGACACAGAATCAGAAGCAGGCTCCAGGCTCTGAGCTGTCAGCACAGAGCCTGACGTGGGGCTCAAACCCACGAATGGGGAGATCATGACCTGAGAGGAAGTCGGTCACTTAACCTACTGAGCCCTCCAGGTGCTCCTTAGGTACTCTTGAAACAGCAGTCAGCTCTCAGAAAACCCTGGCCTTGGCTCGTCCATCCTCTGATGAGATGCACCTCATCTGTCTGGTCCTGGTTCTCTGTCCACTTTAGTGTTACTTGGGCATCCCTGTCCATAAGCCTTTCCATGTCCAGCTGTCTTTCAGTTATTTCCCCACTCCTCCCAAGGGCACAGGAAACGTGACCGGTGCTCTGTCTCGTGACTCCATGGGGCCTCTGGATATACAGTGGAGCTAACTGAGGCCATGTTCCCCAGTGACCCATCTGACCATTTCTGTCTTACAGCCCAGGGTCATCCTGCTTAAAGCCACAACGCTGGGCTCTTGCCACCTTATTTGTGTAAGATTTAGGCCCCCTGTGTGTGAATTCTTTCACTTCCCGTCTCCACTCCCAGGCTGATGGCCTAGATGAAATGCAGGGCACAGGTCCTTTCTCAGGGATATTATCCTATCTACACTCTCTTGCGTTTCTTCCTCCCCCCCTCCCACCCCTAATCTGGGGAAGTTTCATCTGATTTTGGAGATAAGACAAAATCACTCGGACTGCTTATTCTCCCAAATCTTGTTTATGCTCTTAGGCTTTTAAAACTCACAAATAGGGGTGCCTGGATGGCTCAATCAGTTAAGTGTCTGACTCTTGGTTTCAGCTCAGGTCATGATTTTACATTCTTTTTCTTTTTTTTTTTTTCATGCTAAATCTTTGAAGCCCAGAGTGTATTTTATACTTACAGTATATGTATCAACTAGCACTGGCCACGTTCCAAGTGCTAAATACAGTAGCTACTGTATTAAACAGTGTGACTCTCACATTTTTTTCTCAAGGCACAACAAAATATCAGAACCTCGAAAAGTGAATATTGTTGGGGCGCCTGAGTGGCTCAGTCAGTTGAGCATCGACTCTTGATTTCGGCTTAAGTCACAATCCCTGGGTCATGGAATCAAGCCACGTGTCAAACTCCATGCCGAGCATGGAGCCTGCTTGTGATTCTCTCCCTTTGTCTGTCTCTTTGCACATCTCCCTGACTTGTGCTCGCTGGTTCTCTCTCTAAAAGCAGGGAAAGACAACATTTTTTAAAGAGAAAATGTTATTTATTTTTCTAAGTGGATGAAAGACTTCCTGATGTTTGTAATATTTTCATTTGATTCATGAGGGCAAACACATGGTAATGAAAATATCTATACATCACACACAGAAACACGTATGTCACCATAATCCTCTATCATGGAAAATTATGCTTTTAGGTTTATGCAGTTTGCTTTACATTATTTTTGCATTTATCCATGATATGGCTTGTCAGTAGTAATAAATAAGAACTATAACTAAACTCTGTAAATACATAGGGTCATTGTTAATCAGATGATGAGAGTTTCCTGGGAGAGAACACTAAGTAGGGGAAGAGACAGAAAATGTCAAGAGAAAGAGAAGCTGAAGATATTTTGAAAAACTGGGCTTTTTCTATTTCAACTAGTGTTTCCTGATGACACTTAGCTGCATTATTTTTGGAAGGCAGGGTCAGTATAATTTATGAAAACTGGAAGAAAGCCTAGCATCTAGGAAAGTTCAAGTGAAACTTCCAGCATTTAAAAAGGAAGGAACTATGTAAGGAAGCATGGCATAGCCATTTTGAATGTAGTGGAGACACCATCCGTGGGGGTACATTTAAAGGCTATCTGTATACATGCTTACTACCTAGGGCTCCGATACTGTGTTTATGACATGTCTTAGGAACATAATATTTTCATGTCAACACGGCAGAAGGTACAACTTGTTGAAATCTGGCACTACTGTGAAATATCAAGTAACTGGAACATAGGTTATCTGATTTGAATTCTTTATATGCTGTGATCAAAAGTCAAAAGTATGGCACTCGACATTATAATTTCCCCCCAGCTGATTTACGTTACACAATGGTTCCCACAAAATTCTGGGATTTGTGCTTTTTACAGGTATCCCATGTTCTATAGCATCCATCAATCTTTAAATTCCTGGATGGCTGTGATAATCTCTTCCAGTGGCACCGCTATTTGGTGATCAGGCCATTCTTACAAATATAGCCAATGTCTAAGTAGTTCCTCAAATTCAGTTACTTTGTAACTAAAATGGTGGCTTGGCAATCCTATGGTAGGCAGCTAGCAATTACACTGGGAGCCAGCTCAGTTTAGTCCTTTCTAAAACCTATAGGTTGTTCAGTAATTTATTATGATGCTAATCTGATCAGTTGTATAAAATTGACTATAGGGTCATTCACATTTTTTAACACAGCACTACAGAAAGTTCCTATACCAATGCATCAAATACTAAAAATTACAAATTTGAGCCAAAAGCTTCTTGTCTTAAACTGGTACAGAAAATTAATTTTAGGGGCACCTGGCTGGTTCAGTTGGTAAAGCAGGCAACTTCTGATTTCAGGGTTGTGAGTTCAATCCCCATGTTGGGTGTGGAGCCTACTTGAAAGAAAAAAAAAAAAAAAGAGAGAGAGAGATACTAGAAAAAAAGGAAAATTTTATTTTTAAAGGAATTGCTTTAACTAGGTGACAAATATTTTCCTATGGATTAAGATCATAACAAAATTGGGGAAATTTTGATTCCACTTAACTTGGGCAGGCTTCTAACAATCTGGACAAATTGCCCAGGGAGTTTTAAAGATATAATGGGGGGGGGGGAATAATCCGATAGGAATGCAGCATTCTCTTTCTAAGAGTTGGTGTAATTTAATCTCATTCAGTAAAAAAACATGTCTGTGACTCTTTCCCAGTAAGGGATCTCATAAAATTTGGAAAATATCATTTGAAGTTATGCTCTAACTCTCTATGAGAACTCTTTGGAGAAAGCTAATGAAGGCTTTAGATTTCAGGGGATAAATATAGTCTAAAATGGTCACTCAGGTATATTTGTTAGATTTATTATTTCCTTTAAAGAACTCATGTAGCTGCCTAAGATTTATCAAAGTGATGGATACCAAGAAAATAATCTGTGGTCTTAATTGCTAAGTTCCCAAACCATAAGGAATGATACTAGGATCAGAGGGTAAAATTGCTGCTTTGATCACACGAAACAAACATTATAGAATCTTTACTGCCACACAAATGCATCTCTATGAGGAATGGCTTTTTTTTTTTTAAACATAATACAGAACAATTACATTGTTTGGGGTTTGTTCAGATAATTAAATGCCCAAGCTAATATTTAACTACAGTAGTGTTGATAGGCACTGTTTACCTAAAGATAATCAGCGGGACCAGATAGATGACATCTGAGGTGTTTCCCTCATGAAGTTCTACAATCCTATGAAAATTTTCAAATTTGGGAGAGAAACGGAGTTTTTGTTCCAGTTTAGGAGAAGCTTGTGGTTTTGAAATCAGTATCTGTAGCTTCAACTCCGAGCCAGTGAGCTACTAATCTGTACCTACAGCCCAAGTTTCTCCCTTTGGAGGCACAAATACGTAGAACCAACTTGCGTCTGAACACCTCCACCTGGTTCTGCCAAAAACACCTCAGACTGAACACGTCTAAAATGGAGGACATTGTCCTCTGCCCTCAACTTCATCTCTTCGTGTCACTTGCCCTGGTGGATTATGCCACTACCCCTTCAGTCTCCCAGGGCAAAAAATTTTGGAGACGTTTTATATGGCTCTTTACTATTCACATTCAGTCTTTCCAGAAGTTATATAACAAAATGCTGTGTGAGATAGGGATTGACATTGCTTCCCGTGTCTGGAAGTAATCGGTAGGGCGAGGCATTACGGTGAGGACCATGTCTACTTTCTGCCGGTGAGACCCTCAGTTTTCCCCCAGTACAAGAGAAGCTGCTTTGGCGGTCTTTATCAGCCAGAGGCACAAGCACGACCTGGAGGAAGGGGTCCTCACCTTCTGGGGACAGGCACAGTCTGGAGAATGGTAGCCCTCCCATTCAGGTCTCACTTCTCTCTATGAAGAATATTCACCCTTTCCGTCCCTCTCCTACAAGATGACAGGTGTCAAAACCTTCCCTTTCCATGTCACACTGAGTGGGGACTGGTGAAAAATGCTTGTCTGGAAGTTGTTGAGCCATGAAAATGGTAGAACCTCCAATGGCGTTGGGTGTGAAGAAAGGGGCAGGCAAGACAGGGAGCCCGAAGATGCAGTCCGCGTTCCCATGCAAGGATGTGTGACTCTACATTTCCCTTCTTCAACGGGGCTCACGTCACACTTTTGGCTCCAGCACCCCACCCCACCATGGGCCAGGGGCGTTCCGTGGGTCAGGGGTCCTCCTCAGCAGGAAAACTGGGGGGTGAACAGATCTCCTGCTGGGCGTCTGGGAGGTATGGGAGCCTTAGGTAAGGAGAAATTGGCTCATGGCCAAGCCAGATCTCCCAGGTCAGAGGACTGCAAGGGATGCACCCACAAAACAAATGTACCCACAAAAGAGGACCGACAGGTGGAAGTCTGTCTGCGGACAGCTTAGCCCTGAGACGAAGTAGCCAAGAGAAGGGGGATGGTGTGCCTGCCAGGAGCAATTTGTGCAGTTCAGGGAAGCCAGTGCCCCTCCTCCCTCACACTCTGCCATTGGCAGGTCGGGGCTTGAGGGGTATGACGGGAGGGAAAACGGAGGGGTGGTAATGAAAAGAACCAACCAGGAGCCCTTCCCACAAGTCTTGTCTGTGCTGAGGGAGGAGAATTCTGAAGAGCAGAAAAAGCTTTTTTAAGAGGCCAAGTGACCAAAATATTATGAAATTATACTAAGATGTCATGCAGAGTCTGCTTCTCAGGAGAAAAAGAAAGTCGATAATTAGAAGCTGTTTGGGAAAGATGCAACTGTCCCATGTTTACATCAGTGTGAGTGGAGACTTCTCAGTCCAATCCGTGCATGAATATCCAAGCTCCTAAATATTTCCTGGATCTACTCTTATCATTCTTGTTCTGTGATTGACCTCCACAGGCCAAGGCCTACATAACCGCCTCTGACCCTGGCTGTTACACTACTTCCTTTTTCTTCCTTTCAGGAGGCAACCTTTCCCCAACTTTCTCAGCACTTTTTCCCCCCCTCTATCCTCTCTAACTTACAGATCTGACTGTCACTCTTCAATAGCTCTCATTTGCAGCAAACCAAGTTTTACTTATTTTGGGAGACACTCAAGGCACTTAATGATCTGACTTCCTGCTTCCCCATCCATCATTATCTGTTGCTCAAAATTTACCCAAATGCAAACCTGAACTACTAGGAAGCCCTGAACATTCATTGGCATGTATACATCCCTGTGTACTTGTCCTCTTTGCAAGCTTGGAATACCAGAAAGCTCTGCTGGGTAATTCATCAGTTCTCAAGAATGACCTAAATGCTAACTAGTCATCAGGACTCTCATTTCTTCAGGCTGACTCACATGTCCTTCTCCTGCCTTCCCTCTGTACTTTGTATACATCATTACCACCGCTTCATCGACTCACTGCAATTATTTGTCATTGCACAATAGAAAAATCAACTAGACTTGTTTTATAAGGATCCACAAGAGGACTTTCCCTTAGCTCTTAACATTAGGAAAAGATGTGCATCTCTTGAATAATGCATTATAATCTTTGGAAGATTATAATGCCCTCAAGGACACCTAGCAAATACTAGCAGATTAGTTTATTTTCCTTGAATGAATAAACTAATGATAATATGTCTTTTTTGCTTTGGCCACCAGGAAGTTCAAAACTAAATTTATGGCCCATCTTTATCATCCACTTAGGACCTCATGGCATGCGACTGGTATCTTAATCTTAATTTTGGTTTCACCTTAAATTTTTTTACACATTTTTGCTCTTTATTATACATATCACCTCATCGGTTTATTTTTCTTTTTTCACTTCCCATCAGAATGTATACATGCCTCATTTTCCTTCTGAAGGCAAAACAGAGTATAACCATAAATCGTGATTATACATTCATTTATTTAATGAAAGAAGAATGGATGTAAATACGAAACCAATAGAATTCTGGAAGAGTTTAGTAAAAGAGGTCATTGAATTTAGTTTGCTTATAGACATAGTTATGGGAGAAAACAATAAAGTTTACCAAGTACTTTCTAATTCACTTTCACTGTTACACATGTCTAAACATACATAGTCTAAACCGTAGATGGGATTGTTTCTTTAAAAAAGTTGTGGCTGATTTCATCAGACTTTCCACAAAATACATTTCAGTGACAGGCATGAAATGATCAGAAAGATTGTATGATCCTAATTTTACTACACCAGATAGGTTTTTCTATAAGCACATCCTTGATGAATATCTGAAACCACAATGAACTTCTATTTTGAATTTCCCCAGTGACATAAAGGAAATGACTGTAACATAGGGGCTGTTCAAGACTCCCTAAGTATGGTTCCTGTTAGGTTATCTGTACCTTCCATTCCTCAGCCCTTAGATAGGAAGATGTTTGTTGACCCCACAGGCAGGGAAAGCTTGTGCTTTAGGGAAACACGAACAGATCCAAAGCCATGATTCTTAGTGCTATTTTTATATCTAGCTGTGCGTGTGTGTATCTGTGTGTGTGTGTGTGTGTGTGTGTGTGTGTGTGTATACAGATGTATGTATATATGTATGTCTATAAAAGTGAAGTACAGACATACAGTGTTACACTAGTTTCAAGTGTACAACATTTTGATTTGACAACACTATACTACGTTCACCACACACGTAGTTGTGGACTGTATGTTACTTAAATCCTGATGAAAACGAATGACTGGATTACTATATTATTGAGGTTCCAGTATAAAGAGAAACACACTGGGCATGATTCAAGTGGAATGTACTTATGTGTCATCTGAGGAATTTGATGTCATCTCTCATTTAACTTCTCAGCACAAAGGATAATGACACAAACGAGGGGACAGTGAGCTTGGGGACTTCCCCAAGGGCTCCTGTACTGATATACGCTGAAACATCGGGTTGGGGGGTGGGGGGCGTGGGTTGAGAGGTAGTCTGGGATGAAGGAAAAATTATGAGCTGGATATGAATTCGAAGGTCCTGCCGGCCACTAGCCGGATGGCTTCGGGAAACCACTTACCCTCTCTGAGTGTCTGCAAGAGGATGACCGCACCTGCCTCTTATTGTTGTGAGAAATAGCTAGAACCGTGTGTCACAGAGTGCGGGCTAAATAAGCGTTCAGTTTGTCAAGGAATAATTGAGTGGTGAAAAGTTCTAGCATGGTTTTAAATGAGGATTAAATGGATTAAGAGAGACTGACTAGCACATAATAAGTACCAATAAATGTTAAGTAATATGTTACTATTTTGTTGTTATTATTAGAGCCTCTAAACAATAATTATTTTAAGGTCCCTAAATGAACATAGTGATTATTATTATTATTATTATTATTATTATCATCACCATCATCATCTTACCAGGTTTGAATCTCAGTTCTTAGCTCCTGCTCCCTTGTTATCCTTAATAGAAACAAAAACCACCCAGCCCGTCCAGAGCAAAACCATCTCTCCTCAAAGTGAAAGGTGGGAAGAGGCAACTCTTTTCTGCTCTTGTCTCCGAACTTACAGACCTGCTTGTATCTCACACGTCACCTGTTCCTTCCTCGATGATTTTTCTAGCGTTCTGTACAGGACTTCACAGAACACCGCCCGTGAACATGGCCGCTTTGCAAATCGTGTCTCCCTCATTGGAGCCAGCAATGCCCCATGCTCCGTTTCTGCCAGCCAACGGCCGTCTCCTCGCTTCAGGAGAGATTTGACGCTGCCATTCCCGATTCACAAACCCATATGTCACTGCCGCAGACCTGGTTTTGATCTTCAAGGCACCTCTTCCCAAGCTGGTATCCTTGCTTTTAAGGGGGGGAGCCCTGGTGCCTGCATCAGATATGATTAACCTGAGGAGAAACATGGATCCTGCCATGACAGACGTGGCTCGTGACATAAGCATGCTGTTTCTCCAGGAGTCTGCTGTAGACACACAGTCTGACGGCGACAGCCCGGCCCGCTGACTGGCAGGACGCATACAGGAAACATTCCGGACAAAGGGCTGGATCTGTTTCGAATTAGGCGAGGGGAAATACAGTAAGATGATTGCCCTCTGATTAAATACCTGAAAACTATTTATCAGTTCAGTAAGTTGTCACACCATCTGTCACATAAATGAGACAGTAAAACAGATTCGGCCTCTAACACAGTCTGATGAAACGCAAACTCTATCAGATTATTCCTTTTTAAACTCCCTGTTGTTATTACCCCTGTGGAATGAACTTCCTAGTTTTACTAGTCACTCGTCAAGAACTCAGCTCTCGCTGTGAGACCCTTGTGTTTTTTGCTCTTTCATTTTCTGAAATCTTACTTAGGAAAGCAGGGCTTGAAGACCACACCAAAAATCTGTTGCCTTTCCATTCATTTTAAGACTCAGTGAAACTTGAAGTGCCCTCTATTAATAAGAGCTGCCATTTGTTGAGGAATTACTAACTAGGTGCCAACCTAAATGTTTCCTGCGCAGTCTCGTTTAATCCTCACAGAAACCATACCAGATAGGTTCTTTGGTTTTTAAATCCTCGTTCCAGGGACCGGAATGCTGTGCCTAAGAAAGATTAAGTAATGTGCTCAGGGTCACAGCAAACTTAAGTGACACCTCTGGCATCTGCCCTCCGGTCTGACGGCAAAGACTGTGGTTTTCATCGCCTACTTTTCACTTGGATCCAATTCAATTAAAATAAAAAGTCATGAGGACCATAAGCCAAATACTGTGCGGATTTCAGAGTGAGAACAGAGCAGATGCAGGTTGGTGGGTGCAATGTATCAGGTATATTCGTCTGCGGAAACAGGGTTTAACTGGTATAAGTGAAGGGCAGTTTGTCAAGCCAGTAAAATATAACTGAATAATATAAAATATAACTAAGTAAGATAGAATATAACTAAGCAATATAAGATATAACTAGGCAATCTAGGATATAACTAACATATAATATAACTAAGTAACATAAAATATAACTATGTAATGTGAAATATAATTATCCAAGTAACATGAAATATAACCAAGCATTATAAAATATAACCAAGCAATACAAAATATAACTAAGCAATATAGAATACAACTAAACAATATAACTAAGTAATAGAAGATATAATTAAGTAATATAAGACATAACTAAGTAATATAAGATACAACTAAGCAATATAAGGTATAACTAAGTAATCTAGGATATAACTGACATAACTAACATAAAATATAACTATGGAACATGAAATATAACCAAGTAACATGAAATATAACCAAGTAATATAAAATATAACTAAGCAATATAAAATACAACTAAGCAATATAGAATATAAGCAATATAGAATATAACTAAGTAATATAAGACAAAAGTAAGTAATATAAGATATAACTAAGTAATAGAATATAACTAACATATAAGTAACATAAAATATAGCTAAGCAATATAAATGTAAGCAATATAAGCTATAACTTAGACTACAACTAAGCAGTCTAGAATATAACTAAGTAACATACACTGTAATGGTGGAAGCCCTGTGGGGAAACCCTAGAGGCTGCCACACAAGGGGCTGTAGGTACAGACAGGCTACACCTTGAGGAGGTCATTGGAAAGCAGATTCTCCATTTTCCTCAGATAACTTTTATTCTGACACTTTACCACCTGAACTAGAACATAAGGTACTTTTCCCATCATTCTGAGATATATACACAGCCTCAGCCATTGTGCCAGTGATCAATCTGTTGCTGCTTTTCTCCAAACCCACCCTTCTTTGCCCCGTAATCCCCCTCTCCTTGGCCAGCTGGCGCAGTGCTCTGTGGGGAGCCCCTGGGTGTGGGGCACACTGCAGGAGGAAGGGGAGACTCTTTCCAGGCCGGTGCTGGATCTCTGACTCGAACAGCTCAGCAGCAAGAGGCCAGAAGGCAGGCGGGCAGGCGGCTCCCCTGCCATCGGTGTGACAGGGCTCCCGAGCGCACGCTTTTCCAAACGGTGCGGCCGCTACAGCCATGGGTGTCTTTCCAGCCTGTCTGGGCCCTCCAGGGCGGGTCCTTCTTCACAGCTCCTGTCTGCCTCCTCCTTCTGTGGTCCCTGCCCTGCCTTCACCCTTAAAGCCTAAAGACAACCTCCTCCAGAAATCCTTTCAGGCTCCTAATGAATGGTATTACCTCTATTCTCTAAGTTCCCATTAGCAATTTATTTAAACTTCTCAAATTGTTCTTAGCCCTTTCTTATGTTTTTGGTGTAATAAGTATGGATTGTTTCACACGGCTCAGGGTATGAATAAGACCATACTGTTCACTTCTCACATTAAATGACAACTGTGTTCTAGAAACACAGAACAGGTCTAGACCAGAAAGAAGTCCAGAACCCTATTCTTGAAGCAGCTTACTTGCCAACCTAGAACATCCAGGAAAATGGGCCCAGAAAATAGGTCCCAAGTGTTCTCTCCTCAAGAGGGGATGAGTGAATGCTTACCCTTTACACAGAGTAAGTAGGCGAAGGCTCACCCACCAGCAAAACCGGGGCATCAGCAAGACGAAGAAGGTTCATGTTTTTCTTTTTTTTTTCATCTGAAAATACAGAAAGAGGGTATTGATTTTAGCACACACAAAGTTTTACATTTTACGGCTTAGTGTTATGTTGACTTTGATTTACATATAGGGGAAGTAGGTGGAAGTTTCCTAAACTTTGCAGAGCTCTGGACCCCTGAAGGCCTGACTGGGAAGAACTCTGGCATCATAGTCTGCCCCTGACACCAGCTGCCAGTCCAGCATCACTGCTGAGCTGTTGGGGTCTTCCCGCCTCTGCCCATCACTATTGCTTCACGGTGAATCCCTGCCTCGGCCAGCCTGGTCTTTGGAAGGAGGGCGGCTTTGAGCGTGACTTCATTGCCCCATTACCAGCTTGGTTATGACTCACCTTCTGTTCAGATTCCTGAGGCCTGAGCACTCGTGTCAGTCCATCCGGGTACCCACACAGCCATCCTCCTCTGAGGCCTTTCTGCATCAGAGCCTCTGAATTCAAGTGGGGTCCAATACCTACCCCCACACTGCAAACTATGTCTCCCTTGCCCTGAAAGATCATCCGACCCAGAGGGTTCCTTCCACACTCCGATGATTCATTTGCAAAGCTCGATGGTCATTAGGAAGGACTGAAAGACAGCCCAGCCTTCTTCTAGGAGAATGAGTCACTGCCCCATTCCTTCCAATAAAGTCATTCTTTCCAAGGGTGGCTGTAGAACTTCTTGCAGCAGTAACAACAAGCATACACATACACACATACACACACACACACACACACACACACACACACACACACACACACAGAGTTCCTGAACGGTCACTGCAGTATTGTTTATGACATTACCTTACCTTTTCTATTAGACTCAAAATCCTGAATGTGAGCTCAGCACCTAATTTATTTCTGTCCTTCCTGCAATATTCAAACTAATATTTTTGTGTGTGGTAAGTGAAGAAAGCATTTGTTGAATGAGAGAGTGAATGAACTACATTATTCTTAATTCTGAGAAATTAGGTTGATTAGCATAAATCACATAATTAACATTCTCATTTTAAAATAATATATCATTGAGAGTAACAGAAGAGTGACACAGAAATTGCTTACCTTAATTAGAGACAAGCTATAATAATCAATCATTCAAAAAACATTTATTAGGCACCTACTATGTTCTCTGGAAATACGTTCGTTTCTAGGGACATAAAAGTAAATAGGATGCCAGTTCTCACGGAGCCCGATGTCTAAGGGGCGAAGCCAGCACATACACAAATATTCACCTTTCAATGTATCGAGGTCAATAAAGGTGAATAGAAAGTACTAGAAGGACAGAGAACACACAGTTGTGTGGCACCCTGGAATCCCCCCAATATAACACTCTGTGTGCTCTAGGGTAGGGTAACTACCACCTGAATAATTGCCCTCCCTAACAGACCTTAAGCAGGGCGAGGTTAGTGGCTCTGTTTGCTACGTTCACTGCAATCTCCAAGTAGCTGGCAGAGACTGGCACATATTAGGCACTCAGTAATCTTTTGAATGAATGAATGAATGATGATAATACTATTACTACCACTGCTACCCTTGCTCCTAGCTGGGGGAGATCAAGGGAGTATAGGATTTTGCTTTAGGAGATGGGACTCTGGTATTGCACGGACTTAATTTGAATCCTGGCTTTGCTACTTCCTCACCAGGTGGCCTAAGGTACGGCTTTTCTATGCCTTGGTTTTTCTATGCCTTGTAAAATGAGAGCTATGTAAGCCATAGCTTTATTGTGAGGATTACATAAACAGTCACTTAGCACACTGCCTACTAATAGTAATCACAGTAACATAATTACGATTTTTATTAATATTACTATTTCTTGTGTTTTGTTTTTTGTTACTTAGAACAAAAGCAAAGGAAAATAAGTGGCAATATTTCTTCTCAATGTAAATATGATAATAGTGTTTCACGTTTGTTGACAGTAAGGGAAAAGGAATCCCCGAACCCTCCCTTAGAATGCGAATAACAAGTCCTGATATACCAATAAGTTTCACAATTTGAGATTCAAAGTCTATGTCCTTAATCAAAACTTCTGTATAAGTTGATGGTAACAGACAATTGACAGAGCACTGGTTTCAAAGACAAACATGATTTTCATTTCATATTGGAAACCTTACAAAATATGAATATCCTTTGTCCTGACAATTTTTCTTTGAGAGGTTTATCCCGAGAATCAATCACAGGATGGATATATGCAGTGATTTCAATACAAGTTTGCTTATGTCAATGATATTCAACGTAAAATTAGCAATCTAAATATCCAATAATGAGAAGTGGTTACTATAATACCGTTAAAAATGATGGCATCAAGAATGTGACATGAAATGGTGCTTAATAGATTAATCAAGCAGGCTTAAAACTGTACATTCGGTAAATGCACACATGTGAATGTGTCAATGTTTATAAATATCCATGTCTTTATATATGTGTATATATATTATATACATTATATGTTTGTATATGTTATATATACATATTGTATATACATGTATATAAATATTATATATATATACATATTGTATATGTTATATACAAACATATATAACAAAGAATGCAATCAAAATATTACTAGTTGATATTTAATAAGGATAAAGCCATTTTCTGGTGTCCTTTTCATGATTAACTTATATATATTTGATGGTAAACAGCACTTAAAAGAAAATAACATGGTACTTCTTTCAATTTTATGACTCCAAAGAATTAAAGGCTTTATTTAGAGGCTTCAAAATAATTTTTTCCTCAAAAGTGCCTTTTTAAAAAAGCTTAATTAAGTGAACAATGAGCCCAAAACTGATGACCAATACACTTATATACATTAGTGTAAACATCTGTAACAGTATAATAGTTATTAAGAAAGTTGTTTTAATTCTAAATGCTTTACAATTGAAATTTATATAAAAAGAGCTGATTTGGTAATTCTGCATTTTTATTAAAAGAGTCAACTCCAATCTTGTTAAAATATTTCTTTTAGAATATAAAGATATATAAGATAAAAGGCATCTGAGTGTATTGTAGCTCCATTCGGTTTTCAAATAGGCATCTATGGTAGGAAGAATAATGCTCACCACCAAATGTCCACACCCTAATTTCCAGAATAAGTGCCCATGTTACCTTACATGGCAAAGGGAATGAAGATTGCATACGGAACTAAGTTGCTAATGAGCCGAACTTACGCAGGCAGATCCCCCTGGATCGTCTGGAGGCAGAGGGTCCAATGTAATCACAAGGGTCCTTCTAAGCAGAAGAGACAGAAAAGTCAGGGAGGTGCCCTACAAGAAGGACTTTGCCCCTGTCGGCTGGCTCTGGGGTGGGAGGAAGGGGCCCCGAGCCAAGGAATGTGGGCAACCTCTAGAGGCTGGAAAAGTCAAGGAAACAGATTCCTGTGGAGCGCCCAGAAGGAATGTGGTCCTGCCCACACCCCTGCTTTTAGCCCAGTGAGACCCGTGTCGCCTTTTAACCTGCAGAACTATAAGATAATACATATGTGTGTGTTAAGCTGCTAGGTTTGTGGTAACCTGTTACAGCAGTAATAGAAAACTAACGCAGCATCTCAGAATTAACGAAGCTAAAATCACATCTGGGACCTTTCACACCTGCTGCTCTTCTGGCCTCGGTCACTTAGGAAGGGCTCCTGCAGTCAGTCCTCCAGCCGCCGAAGCTGTGAATCTTGGAGCCACCCTTGCGTTCTTCCTTCTTCTCACATCCCCTCTGCAGGAATTCTGGTCCCATCGACCTAAAAATATCCACAATTGAAACACTTCACCTTTTCCAACTCTTCTGCATTTGTTAGAACCATGGTTTCCTCACAGACTGCAGAACGCTTTCTGGTCCCCCTGCCCCCAGCCCTGCCCCATCGTTCCTTGTGCTGCAGTCCAGTCAGAATGATCTCTTCGTGCATGTAAGTCACCGTGGGCTACTCAGCAGACTTTTCCCCTGGCTTTCCGCCTTAATGAACTGGAGCAGTCTCCACCATGGCTTACCAGACCCTGTGTGACAGGGCTCCAGAATCCCACCCTTCAGCACACACTCCCCTGTCACTCTGTGCCAGCACGTTGTCTTCTTTACCCTTTCTAGAACTCTCCAAGCACTCTCCCTCTGAAGCACTTTCCCTCGCTGGTGGTGCAACACTCTACCCAGATATCCAGCCTCGTGGCCGTTTCCATTGTTTCCTTCTGATTTTCCCGGACACCCCACGTGAGGTAGCCCACCTCCTTCCCCTGGCACCCAGTGTCCCCTTATCCTATTTTAGGTTTTCTTGGCACTTGCTACCACCTTACCTATGATACTGTTTACGTCCCCCTTTGAATGTTACTGAAAGTAGAGATGTGATCCCCCCCCTTTTTTTGCAGTGTTCTCTACTATACCTTCCTCATCCAAATTAGGGTCTGAGCCACAGAGATGCTCACTAGATACTTGCTGACGGTCTTCAGTCAGCTTGCTTGGTGAAACTCACAGCCATTCATTTGGCACGCTACACGAATGGATTCTTTCCATTCAGGGAAGGGAATCATAGCGATCATAGGAGACATTTAAAATCTAACCACAAAAAGGAGGCAAAGGTTCAAATTATGTCAGAGCCTGGACTCTGGGATCAGACCGTCTGGAGTCAAAGCCTGCCTGATGCTGCCGTAAACTGTGTTCTCTTGGGCAAGTCACTTAACTACCCCTGTGCCTCCATTTCTCATCTATAAAATAAGAATAATAGTAGCAGCCTGCCTCATAATGTTGCTACAAGTATTAAATGACCTGGAATTTGTATAATGCCCGGAATGATGTCTGACATGTGCTTAAGTTCTATATGATAGGTTTGCAAACAAATAAACCCTCTTATTCCATATAAGTACATATGGAATAATATATACAATATAATATGTATGTGTGTGTGTGTATATATTATATATATATATAAAATATATACACACATACATTTGAGAACAGAGAGAAAGTAAACTTCCTGAATGCTTTTTTAAAGTATAACATTGAAACTAAATCTGACAAAAATACATACTAAAGATCAAACTACAGAATAACTGCACTTTTGAAAATATATGTAAAAATCACATAGATAAAATATTAACAAAGAGTTTAGCAGTGTATTTAAGGTACGTTACACAATAGTGAAGTAGGATTCAAACTGGGAAAGCAAGAATGATTCAATAGTGTGGAATATAGGAGAAAAAATATCTTAATCAACGATGAGAGGCGCATTTGACAAAACTCGATTTCCAACCTTAAACGATGGGGAAAAAAACATTCAACAGTTTCTAATTACCTTTTCTTCCAGATTTCCTGGCACATATGCCACACTTTATTCTCAAAACCAGACTAGAAATAGGGAAGTGTCAGATGGAAACCTTCATTTAACATGATAAAAATAAAATAATATTTCTGTTAATTTTAAATAAGCAATATTCAACTAGCACTATTACACAATACTAGAAATAAACTGTACTATTTATCTTGATGAAAGAACCTAGCCAAATTTCTGGGTTTTCCAACTTAGACTTGAAAGCAAAATTCACTTTAAATCTATAGTAAATATTATCATTACCGTGTAGGAATAATGGTAGTTTTGACCCAAATTATATTGAAATGCCTAGGATAAGGATTTGGGGTGCAATATAATAATCCAGTTAATTCTTTTGGGTTTTTTTTTTGCTTCATCCTTGCTATGGAAGAGGTCTTAGTCATGGTTGAAGATTAAGTTCAACTTAATTTTGCTGTGACAACTGAAAATCACTCAGCATTATTATTTTTAAGTATTTTAATGAAGTACATTTTCCCAAACTACAGAAGTAGCACATGATCCTTTGGAACAATTTAACAAGAAAGGAAATGTTGATAAACTGCCCTGATTTCACCCTCCATTTCTGCCTTACGGCCATTCTCCATGCCGACTGCCTACCCCACGTGCATTCCCGCTGACCCGTCTCCGACGGGACACTGATTTTATGTGGCTCCACACTGCCCCTTCATGTAGTCTACCCGCCCAAGAGAAAACCAACCCCTGGAGTCTATGGAAGGGGTTCCAAACATGCGGTCTCAGGATCCTCTGTACATGCCTCAAATTAATGCATTTCCAAAGAGTTTTTGTTCATCTGGGTCATATCTGTTGATAATTACCATTTTAGAAACTAAAACAGAAATGAAGAAATACATATGTGTTAACCCTTTTAAAAGAGCAATGATAAACCCATTATATGTTAACAAAAATAATTCATTTTTATGAAAAATGGGTCTCAGGGGCCCCTAGAGGTCCCCTAACTGCACTTTGAAAATCGCTGGTCTAAGGTAATTTATCTATGTACTGACTGAAGAGCTCAAAAACACAATCAGCATTTGGCATTCCCAGAGGATTTGGATCATTATGGTGACATTACCCAACTCAAGCCAGTGAATCTCGGGAAGGACTTCACTTAGGGCTTCTGAGAAATTGGTTTTTCCTTTCAGGTAAAGTCAGCATAAAATGCCATCTCTCTCCTCCCTTGCGTGTTGTGACATATGAAGTTGGCCATAGACCCCAGTCTCCCTGGGAGCATCCTGTTGTCTGGCAATGAGTATTCATAGCAACATCTTTCATTCTCCAAACTTCCCCTGTTTAAGTGATGATGTTAGACAGTCACATAGGCATGTGGACAGGAGACAAAGAATTACAAAAGCAGTGCCCAAAACTTTCAAAGGGAGCAGCCAAAGAAATCAAAGAACAGAGCCGGAGAGATATTGACCTCCAAATCACCCCAGCACTACCAGGTTTCTAGAATAGATTTCTATTCCATTCTCTTTTCTCGGGTTCAGGATAAATTTGAATTGAGATCTCTAGCACTTGCAGCTGAAGACAACCTACCTACGTGTTTCCACCTATGTGAGTGGGGATGGTAGTTTGGTGTGGATCCTTCCACCATTCTCATTGGTCATGTAAACATGCACTGACATGTTTCACATGATACGTTTGGGGTTGCAGTTTGTTTTTGTAAGAAGGGAATTACTATACGTATATTACAAAAAATAATTTAATACGTTATGTAGAAAGAACCCTCTGAGTCTGTAGATACATATCTGACACCTTTTTCACAGTTCCATAATACTTCATGATAGAAATGTACCACCATTTTTTCCCCTGTTCTTGGTCATATAGGTTGTTTCCAGATTTTGCCACTTTTAATAATATTTAAATGAGGATTTTATTTACATATTCTTTGCACTGTTGCTTTTATTATGATAAAAGAGATTCCTGCATCTGGGGCTCTGTGATCAAAGGGTATGAGGATTATTATTCTTATAGGTAATGGAAACCCTTTAAGATGGAGAAGCTATGTAATAAAGACCCCCAAGACATACCAGAAGGAGCAGTGATCTAAAATTAGTATACTTCTTCCTTTTGAGGGTAAAGTTGAGGAAGGAAAGAGGTTTGGGATCTCTTTAATTGCCACCCCCAATTTGCCCCGATGTTTTGGGAAGAGAATGTGGATGGGGACCAAAGAGAGATACAGCCCCTTCATTTTGGGAATGTTTTTTTCTCTCCCTTGGCATGTTGAAGAAATCACACAATTGATCAGTATCTATATGAAATATAAACTACTCACTCAATTAATTAGATACATAACACATTTTATTTAAAATTATAAAGGACATTTTTGGGGGGCACCTGGGTGTCTCAGTTGGTTGAGCATGTGACTCGATTTTGACTCAGGTCATGATCCCAGGGTCATGGGATCGAGCCCTGTGTTGGACTCTGAGTTGAGCGTGGAGCCTGCTTAAGATTCTCTGTCTCCCCCTCTGCCCCTCTCCCCCACTTGCACTCTCTGTCTAAAATAAAAAAATAAAAATAAATAAAATAAAATGACAATGGGCATTTTTTCAGCATCTAGAAACGTGATTTTACAAATCAAGAAGTATGTAAAAGATTAAACTCTTGAAAACTGTTTTCCTTAATTATGAGACATATAAGAAGATGTGAGTTTAATAGTGCCTCATTCAAGGCACAAAACTAATTTCTTTTAAGATTCTGGCATTGTCAACCCAAATAACCATACATAAATGAGTGGAAGGAAGTCATGAACTGAATATTAGATTGTTGTCCTATTAGTGTTCATGCAAAAAAAAAAAAAAAACAAACTGTGTCCTGGATTTTATAGCAATGTCCACTTTATAAAGGAAATGGTTTTTATTTTTTAATGTTTATTTATTTTTGAGAGAGAGCACGAGAGTGGGAGCAGGGGAGGGGCAGAGAGAGAGGGAGACACAGAGTCCGAAGCTGGCTCTGCACTGACAGCAGAGAGCCCGACACAGGGCTTGAACTCACAAACCACAAGATCATGACCTGAGCCAAAGTCAGATGCTTAACCAACAGAACCACCCAGGTGCCCCTAAAAGAAATGGTTTTAAATCTCTCTCTAATCCCTTTTTTTGCCTCTTCAGTACAGAGTAAAGTTTGTAGAAAGCAGGCAGAAGAAAGTGGAAAGAGAGGTTATACCTATAATAAACACTCACCAATTTCTTCCCTTATTTTCTAATTAAAGGGTTTAAGTGGTTCACCCAATCACCAATTCATTCATTGCTCACAGAGTTCACACTCTTCAGAGTTTCCAGTCTATAAATTTTGGGGAATATAAACACACAGGGCAATTATTATCTTAAGTAGCCTTTCTTTAAAAATTGAGGTATCATTGACATATAATATTTGTTCCGCGTGTACAACATAATGTTTATATATTGCAAAATGATCACTGCAATAAATGTACTTAACCTTTATCACCGGATAGTTACCATTTTTCTCTCCTGATGAGGAGGGCTTTTAAGAACTGTTGTCTTTTAAGTACAAAATATACCTTTTAAGTATGCAGTGTATACAATGCACCTTAAGAACACAATACAGTATTATTAACTATAGTCTCCATGCTATATATTACATCCCCAGGACTTATTTATCACTAGAGGGTTATAACTTGACCAGCTCCACCCATGTAGCCCATTCCCACCCCTTACCTCTCTGCTCTTTGTATCTAATTTTTGATTCCACATCTAACACAGTGCAGTTATTAAAACTGGCCCATGCCTTTGAAAGGATAATTTTATGCTAGAATATTTCTGTATATTAAATATTAAATGTTTTGTGCTTACAACTACTTATATACATGTCAATTATGTAAACTTGATATGATATTAAAAATATAAATGGTGGAATGTCTCTCTACCATTTCCTCTTTCCCAAAACCACCACTTTTGTTACATGTTCTTTCAGAGATAGACAAGAATACGTATTATTGCTTTTTTCACAAATGATAGTCTACTGCCGAAAGCATCATGCTTTCTCATGCTTAACACTGTGTCATAGGGTTCTAGTACAGTTCCAATCTATATGTACATATGCTCTATATTGATTTATCTTAGTATCTCTTAAAATTTTAATTCCAGTGTAGTTAGCATACAGTGTTATATTGGTTTCAGGTGGACAATATAGTGATTCAACACTTCCATGCATCACACGGTGCTCATCACAACAGGTGCACTCCTTCATCCCCATCACCTATTTCACCCATCCCCCCACTCACCTCCCTTCTGGTGACCATCAGTGTGTTCTTAACAGTTAAGAGTTTGTTTTTTGGCTTTCCTCTCTCTCTCTCTTTCATTTGCTCATCTGTTTTATTTCTGAAACTTCACGTATGAGTGAAATTATGTGGTACTTGTCTTTCTCTGATGACTTGTTTCACTTAGCATGATACCCTCTAGGTCCATCCATGTAGTTGCAAATGGCAAGATTTCACTCTTTCTTATGGATGAGTAATATTCCACTGTGTATATATACCTCTTCTCTATCCATTCATCTATGGATGGACACTTGGGTTGCTTCCATATTTGGCTTTTGTAAATTATGCGCAAAGAAACACAAGAAAGTGTATACCTGTGTGAATTAGTATTTTCATATTCTTTGGGTAAATGCCCAGTAGTGGAATTACTAGATCAATAGGCAATTCTATTTTTAATTTTTTGAGGAAACTCCATACTGTTTTCCAGAGTGGCGGCACATACCAGTTTGCATTTTCCTACCAACGGTGCAGGGGTTCCTTTTTGAACACATCCTCAGCAATACTTGTTGTTTCTTATGTTTTTGACTTTAGCTATTCTGACAGATGTGAGGTGGTATCTCATTGTAGTTTGATTTGCACTTCCCCGATCATCAGTGATATTGAGCATCTTTTCATGTGTGTTGGCCATCTGGATGTCGTCTTTGGAAAAATGCCTGTTCGTGTCTTCTGCCCATTTGAAATCGAGTTATTCATTTTTGGGGGGTGTTGGGTTGTATAAGTTCTTTATACATTTGGATATTAACCCTTTGTTGGGTATGTCCTTTGCAAGTATCTTCTCCCACTCAGTAGGTTGTCTTTTAGTTTTGGTGACTGTTTCCTTCCCTGTGCTGAAGGTTTTATTTGGATGAAGTCCCAATAGTTTATTTTTGCTTCTATTTCCCTTGCCTCAGGAGACAGAACTAGGAAAACGCTGCTATGGCCAGTTTTGGAAACATTACAGCCTGTGCTCTCTTCTGGGATTTTTACGGTTTCAGGTCTCACATTTAGGTCCTTAATCCATTTTGAATTTATTTTTGTATATGATGTAATAAAGTGGTCCAGATTCATTCTTTTGCAGGTAGTTGACCAGTTTTCCTATTTTTTTATTTTCAGTTTTGTTGAAGAGACTGTCTTTTTCCTATTGGATATTCTTCTTGCTTTGTCAAAGACTAATTGACCATATAATCATGGGTTTATTTCTGGGTTTTCTATGCTGTTCCATTGATCTATGTGTCTGGTTTGGTGCCAGTACCATACTGTCTTGATCACTACAGCTTTGGTAATATAACTTCAAGTCCAGAATTACGATAACTCCAGCTTTGATCTTCTTTTTCAAGATTGCTTAGCTAATCTTTTGTGGTTCCATACAAATTTGAGGGTTGTTCCAGCTCTGTGAAAAATGCTATTTTGATAGGGATTACATTAAATGTGTAGATTGCTTTGGGTAGTATTGACATTTTAACAATATTTGTTCTTCCAGTCCATGAGCATGGAATGTCTTTCCATTTCTTTGTGTCATCTTCAGTTTCTTTCAACAGTGTTTTATAGTTGTCAGAATACAGGTCTTTAACCTCTTTGGTTAGGTTTATTCCTAGGTATTTTATTGTTTTGGTGCAACTGTAAATGGGATTGTTTTCTTAATTTCCACTTCTGCTGCTTTATTATTAGTGTATAGAAGTGGAAGAGATTTCTGCACATTGGTTTGGCATCCTGAAACTTTACCGAATTTATTTATCCGTTCTAGATTTTGGTGGAGTCTTTAGAGTTTCCTATATAGAGTGTCATGTCATCTGCAAATAGAGTTTTATTTCTTCCTTACCAGTTTGGATGGCTTTAACTTCTTTTTATTGTCTGCTTGCTGTGGCTAAGACTTCCAGTACTATGTTGAATAAAAGTGCTGAGAGTAGACATCCCTGTCATTTTCCTGACCTTAGAGGGAAAGCTCTCAGTTTTTCCCCATTGAGTATGATGTTAACTGTGGCTTTTTCATATATGGCCTTTATTCTGTTGAGGCATATTCCCTCTGAACCTACTTTGTTGAGGGTTTTTATCATGAGTGGATGTTGTGCTCCATCAAATGTTTTTTCTGAGTCTATTGAAGTGATCATATGGTTTTTATCCTTTCTCTTTATTGATGTGATATATCACATCAGTTGATTTGCAAATATTGAACCACCCTTGCAGCCCAAGAGTAAATCCCACTTGATCGTGGTGGATGTTTTTTTTTTTTAATTTTTTAATTTTTAATTCACATATTGTTGGATTCTGTTTGCTAGTATTTTGTTGAATCTATGTTCATCAAAGATACTGGCCTGTAGTTCTCTCTCTCTCTCATTTTTTTTTTTTGTTTGTTTGTTTGTTTTGTGGTGTCTTTATCTGGTTTTGGCATCAGGGTAATGCTGGCCTCATAAAACTGGGAAATTTTCCTTCCACTTACATTTTTTGGAATACTTGAGCATAGTGCTTTTAAATAAGCCACATACACTCTATTTAACCATTCTCTTGTTATATATCTACATTGTTTTTCTATTTTTATAAATAATTCTGCAAGAAATATCTTTGCACATGTCTTATACATATGTGGAAAATCCCTAGATGTCAAAGGCTTTCTCAATTTTACATTTTGACAGTATTGCAAAATAGCCTCTATTGAGAGGGAACCAGTTCCACTAATCGTGTGTGGGTTGTCTGCAAGCCACAAAACATTTTAAATCTTTTGATTGCAAATCTGATTTTAAAAAACACTATCTAACTTCCATTTTGTGTAAATATAAATAAGGTTGAGAATCATCTCATGTATTTTGAGAACTTTATTCTTTGCTGCTGTTTATATCCTTTGCTAATTTTTTTCTTCTTTTGAGGCGTTGGCCACGTTTTTAATTGTTTTCCTCAACCCATTTATTGACTAACATCTGAAGAAACACAAAGGCAAGGCCACTGTGTTTCATAGAATTTATTTCATATAATAAATTACGTAAAGAAAAAATTCACATGTATAAAACCAAAATACGATGTTTTAGTAATCAACCAGGCTAGTCTTCCCAATATTTCTTAATTTTTTGGAACTTTTCTGGCTATGTTTGAGTTTGGGGATGTTCTTCAGAGCAACAAACATAGTGTGTTCTGCGAAAGGATATTTGTGGGAAGGGTAGTAGGGTTTAGAGAGTGTTTATTTAATATAATATAATTCTGTTTAAATTATTTTAAAAATTCAAACAAGAAAAGCTTTTATTAAAAGGAGACGATAAATCACTAGGGGTGCAGACATGACATCAAATTATATAAATCCTCCCCGCCCCCCCCCCAAGAAAAACCCACACATGTAATCACATCCTCACTCCTGTGGAATTCTCCTCAGGAGATCATTTTTGTATTCGGTTATTCGGTTGTTGTTGTTTGGGAAATGTGACATATTATCTGAATCCCTACAATAAGAGAAAATTGTGAGCATGTTTTCTTTTTTTTCCTTTTTGCCATGTTTTCTGATCTAGTTCCCACTAATTAAGCAGCAAAGCTAGCCCCTTACCCTTTGAAGCTCGGCTCATTACCTGGCTTCTGTGTGTCAACAAAAGGCAACATCTAAAGCCCTCGGTATTGGGCCATCACTTTGGGGACTGCTAATTGAATGTAATTACTTTATTTTGCGCCAGGGTTCATACTTGTAACATTGCCTTGTAATAATTTAAATTGTCGGCGTACTGCACGGGGGACTGTTTGACGCCAGAGTGGAGACGGCCAGGCAGCCTCTTGGGTCCTGGAAGCCAAGTCGAAAGTAAGGAGACATTGTCATTTGCTTACCTACTCATTAGCTGCCCTCTCTGTCTGTCTGTTGTTTGGAGTGGACAGGATGTGTAGTGACTAAATCTTGCCCCTAAAAATAACTGCGAAAACATGCATTTGGGATGTACAGTAATTGGTTGCTTAGTCGATCACAGATATTTTTAGACTTTGAGAAAAGGCAAGATATTTTTAAACTATGACCTTGCAATACCACATTACTTTTCTCCCTCCCTCCCTCCTTCCCTCCCTCCCTCTCTCTCTCTCTCTCTCTGTCTCTAAAGAAAGAAGAAGACAGAAGAATTGTAACACAGCAAAGATCAAAAGGATAAAATGTAGGGTTATCCTTCATTATCTCATTTGAGGAATTTGAAGAACGGGGTGTCCTTGAAGAATAAAACCATGTATTTTTGCCATTTCACTGGCCTGATATTTTGATGATCACCTTACTTCCCACAGGAAGCAGCACCTGAACTGCATATTTTTACTGCACACTGGAAGGAAGTTGATTGTAGACGGAGAAAATTACAAGCTAGAATTAACAAGCTCAGGAAGAGCTCTCTGCCCCACACACTAGGTGCGATCCCAGCCGAATTTTTGCCTCCATTTTCCTGATTAATCGCATGGTGAATCCGCTCTCACTCGCTCTGATAATAGGGCTTACTTTTGGCTTTTTGTGCAGCAGGGAAATAAGAGCATCTTCTCCGAGTGTCAGGATCCTGTGCTTTTGTCCATGGTGCCAGCACGTCTACACCACTGGCAGCTAAAGCTAATGTGAACCTTTTACTCTCAAATTACATTCATGTTTAGAAAGGAAAACAATGCTATAGCTTTGAAAGAAAGGTGAAGTGTATGGTAACAGGGAAAAAAATCACTGAAAGAAACAAAATGAGTTTGAACTGGATAAAAGTAAGTATAAATGTTTGATTTACCTGAATCCCCTATAATAATTTCTTCAAGATGACTGGAAGAATAAAATGACCACCAAAGTACTAGATGCGTTCTTTCCTGATATGGGTGTATTTAGTGTGTGTGTTTTTCTTTAAATTTTTTTTCACGTTTATTTATTTTTGAGAGACACAGAAACAGAGCGCAAGCAGGGTTGGGGCAGAGAAAGAGAGGGAGACACAGAATCCAAAGCAGGCTCCAGGCTCCAAGCTGTCAGCACAGAGCCCGACGCGGGGCTCAAACCCACAAAACATGAGATCATGACCTGAGCCGAAGTCAGATGCCTGACTGAGCCACCCGGGCTAGTGTGTGTGTTTTTAAAGATATAATTCTCATGCCATAAAATTCACCTTTTAAAGTGTACAATTGAGTGGTTTCCAGTACATACATAGATTGTGTATAGTCATGATCCCTAATTCCACATTTTCATCACCCCAACGTGAAACTCCACACCCATTAATAGTCACCCCCCATCTCCCCCTTCCCCCACCATCTCAGGGACCCCCTGTTCTACTTTCTGTCTCTATGAGTTTGCCTGATCTGGACATTTCACAGAAGTGGAGTCACACAGGATGTGGCCTTCTGTGATTAGCTTCTTTCACTCTGCTTCTCTTCAAGGTTCATCCGTGTTGTAGCCTCAGTGAGCACTTGATTCTTTCTGTGACTGGACAGTATTTCAGCGTATGGACTGACTGCATTTTGTATATTCATCCATCACCTGGTGGACATGTGGGTTGAGGATACTTTTTGGCTCTTCTGAATAAGGCCGCTATGAGCATTCATATACAAATTTTTATGTGAACGTACATTTTTGATTCTCCTTGGCATATACCTAGGAGCAGAATTGTTGGGGCATATGGACACTGTTTTAGTTTTTGAGGAACTTCTAGACAGTTTTCCAAACTGGCTGCACCATTTTACATCCCCACCTGTAGTCTATAATCCAGTTTTTACACATTCTCATCGACACTTGTAACTGCCTATCATTTTGATTAGAGTCATCCTCGTGGATATGAATTGGTATCTCATGGTTTTGCTACGCATTTCCCCTAATGGCTAATGACATTAGCATCTTTTGTTGGGTTTGTTGGCTATTTGTATATTTTCTTTGAAAAAAAAAGTCTATCCATGTCCTTTGTTCAGTTTTTAATTGGGTCATTTGTCCTTTATTGTTAAGCTATAAAAGTTTTTTGTTTTTTTTTTTTTATTTTTCATATTCTGGATACCTACCATTATCAGATATATAATTCACAAATATTTTCTCCCAATCTGTGGGTTGTCTTTTCACATTCTCGAGAGTGTTTATTTTTTCTTTAGGTGCTGGTGTTTTGGTGTCTCATCTAAAAAAACATTGCCTATTCCTAGATTTCAAGGATTTACTCTTATGTTTTCTTCTAAGTGTTTTATAGCTTTAGTCTTGACGTGTAGGTCTTTATTTCCATTTTGAGTTAATTTCTGAATATGCTGTGAGGTAAGACCCAACTTACTTCTTTTGCATGGGAATATCCCGTTGTCCAACCAGAATTTGCCGAAAAGACCATTCTTTCTTACTGGATGGCCATGGCATCCTTGTCAAAAATTAATCGACCGTGTATGGCTTTATTTCTCTCAGTTCTATGCCATCAATCTATGTGTCTGCCTTTTGCCAATACCACACAGTCTTTGTTCCTGTAGCTTTGCAGGAAGTTTTGAAATTGAGAGGTGTAAATCCTCTCTTTCAAGATTGTCTCAAGTATGTGTGTTCGTCTTTAATTATTATTATAATCAAAATGACAACAGAAATTTTTGGCCTGAGAAAACCTGGAAACACAACTGGCTTTTAAAAACATTTTTGAAAAAGATCTTATCATAAAATAAATAGTTTGAAATAACCAGAACATCTCACTCTATAAACCACTCTAGTAATAAAAGAATTTTTTTTTAGTAAATTCCTAATTCATCCACAGGCCAATAAACATTTGTCAAATTAATGTTTTAGAATACTAGATTATTGTAGGAGTAGAGACTGCCATAGAATATTCGACTTACATGCTTCGTGGAGAATTTGGGTCCGAATACTTACTGCTGTCCACTGCTGATGATCTTGAACAAGGCACTTTATCTTTCCAGTCTTGCCTTTCTTCTGTGTAATTTGATTGTAAGTCCATGTTCCTGGCAGTTGGGAGGGAGGAGAAGGGAGGTGGTTAAGCACATGCCTTCCACATGGAGTCAATCTTGAGTATTGCACACATCATTGCCCCTCACAGTTACCCAGAGCGTGGTTACAAGACCGTCACTAGCTGAAAGGGAGCTGGAAACAGTCTTACTTCTGGGCATCCTTGCTCTCAGCTACAATTTGGAGGCATTATCTGCTACAAGTGAGATAGCACTGCCATTCTGCTATCAAAATCCTCAGTGAAGTCCCACTAACCCCTCACTTTTATTTGCATGGCCACTTTTGTGTCTCTCTCCAATCAGAAGGGTTTTCGCATGTTTTTAATGACACACTTGCTGCAATTGCCACACTTTCTCAGACCACGCAAACAATATCCTCAGACGTTCCCAATGCATTGTCTGTCTTTATTTTTAGATTCGAGTTTGATCAAAAAACCGTAAGGACTTGATAATGAATCAAATACTACAGAAAAGTTTATAATAAAAAACCACAGCCACTCCCTCTGCCCAGAGCTTGCAATCTGTTTCTGTGCTTGATGCTCATGACTGTTACTTTCATATCTATATATGTTTAGACTTCCGTTTCCTGTTTTACCTACTTTAGACAATACCTATTAATTCTCTGACATGGATGATAAAGATTATACACACCTGCTATATCCCACTCACCGTTTACTCATATCAATGTTTAATATTTGCTTTATTGTTATTTTTTTCACTTTACTCTTTTTTTAATGTTTATTTTTGAGAGAGACAGAGAGACAGAGCACGAGCCAGGGAGGGGCAGAGAGAGGGAGACACAGAATCCGAAGCAGGCTCCAGGCTCCGAGCTGTCAGCACAGAGCCCGACGCGGGGCTTGAACCCACAAACCGCGAGATCATGACCTGAGCCGAAGTTGGACACTCAACTGACTGAGCCACACAGGCACCCCCAAATTTTTTTTTTATTTTTGAGAGAGAAAGGGAGCGGCAGAGAGAGAGGGAGACAGAATCTGAAGCAGGCTCCAGGCTCTGAGCTGTCAGCTGTCAGAGGGGCTCGAACCCACAAACCATGAGATCGTGACCTGAGCCAAAGTCAGACGCTTAACTGGCTGAGCCACCCAGGTGCCCCATTGTTATTCTTTCATTGGTTACCTTTATAACCTTCGATATACTTATACCTGTGGTTCTTATTCCATTGATTTTCAGAGTATTTGATTTCTGCTTTGTACAATAAAATTATTAGCACCCCCACTGTTTTATCCCCCTTTCCTTTATTTCCCATTTTTCTATCAACTACCTTTTTATTTATACACTATCAAAATTGTGAGCAATTTCATCCTGCCTGGCAACTACACGTCTTTCCTATAAGTTGGCTCTAAAAGTTTGAGATTGATTATAGGACTTACATTATTACTATGTAAACAGCAAGGTAAGTTGGGTCAAGTCATATGCTAGAATTCATTTTCGTGTTTACACATTCATTGTCACAAATATTGGGCAAATCAAAGGAGATTATTCCTAGCATTAGTACCAAATGAACTCTTCTCTCATGTCTCATCAATTACTTAAAATTGTCCATCGTTTGAGTTTGTAGCTCAGTTGAAACAAAAATTTCTTGTTCTTGAAATTTCTAATGCCCTCTAATTTATGTCAGTATTTCTGTATCATGAACTATTTTTTTTTCTAATTCTCTATACTATCATCTTTTTTCTATTTTTCTATCGGCTCTTTCACATACACTGATTTCCTTACAGTCCTTCCCCCAAAACCTCCCTCCCTGTGCTCTAGTCAGCTGGTTGTCCTTGCCCCGTTGCTAGTTGTAAACTGGATCTGACGATCACTGCTTTCCTGGGTTGAAACCTTTGCCTCTTGGATCAAATTAATTCTACATTTTGCTCTCATTTTGCTGAAACATTTTCACACAACTTTCCAAGAAAATGTGCATGAAATGTAAAAAAAAATCTGAGTCCCTCCTCATATGAAAAGAAAGAATCTTTATTCTGTGCTCAGACTTGAATGGCTAGTTTGAGTGAAGAATCTGGGTTGAAATTATTTTACCTCAGAAGTCAGGATGTTTTGCCCCATTGTCTTCTAACGTGCCGAATTAACGGAAGCACACCAGTTTGATTTTCATTTCTTTGCACAGCACTTGATGTTTGCTGTTGGAACTCTTTTGTGATTTTGCTTTTATGCTAGGTGTTCTGAATTTCATTCTTTCAGCTAAGCATTCTCCGGGGTCCCAAAGCACTCTCAGAGTCACTTCAGGAAGTGCCTGTGTGCACTGGCATGCCTCGCTTATACGTATCAAATCATCAATTTTGGAAGAACCAGAATAGGAAAATCACAACCGGTATAATCATAATTACCCTAACTATAGTTATATTTCTTGATGATGAACTTTTTCTTCCAAATGGGTTAAACATTTAAATTTTAAAATAACAATAAAATGGGCTGGCATAAAATATAGGGATAGGTAGGTAGGTAGACAGATACATACATACATACATACATACATACATAGATCTAGAAGTGAAAGACTTTCTAAGCAATGAGTAAAGGGAGATACCACAGAGAAAAACTTCGTTCATTTGATTCCATAAATGTGGGAAGCTTCCATGCTGAAAAACATAATTAAGATATTATAGGGCAAATGAAAAACTGGAAAAATTATTTGCAAAATAGCCATAAAGTTTTGATATTATAACTATGATAGTGAACTCATAAATCAAAAAGGTGAAAATGCCCTGAAAGGAAAAAAAAAAAAAAAAAGGAAAGATATGAGATCATTCACAAAGGAAGCAATAGAAATCGGAACTAAATTATGAAATAATATTCATTAAAAAAAAACAAATAGCCAAAATTTTAAGTTTTATGTATCATATTGCAAAACTAAAAAAATTTTAAATAAAGATGTTTATTTAGGGATGACAGACTGTGAAAAACAGGCACTCTCGTACCCAGCTTGTGCCATTAATAAGACAAAAGCATGTGGCATTCAGTTGACCAATATATATCAAAGGTCATAAAAATGTGCGTTGCCCTTTTACCCAGCAATTCCATTTCAAGGAATTTAATCTACAGGTGGAAAAAAAAATCAAGTAAGTATGTGAAGATGAAGTTATCAAATAGTGGGTTGTTTATAAGACAATTAAAAACAACCTAAGTGTCCAAAAATAGTGGTTGGATTTATGTTGCAGTCATGTAAAATAATAAAAAATTAGGCTGTATCTACATATTTATTGACACTGAAAGACATCTAAAATATCACCTAGCAAAAAATGCATGCTTCAAAACAGTATGTACAGTGTAATTCCATTTTTTAATTGCCCCATAGCATATTATTATTACGATATTATTATGGAGTACAGAAAAAAATGCACAATAACATTAAGAGTGGTGTTATCTGGACATGATTTTGGTTTTCTTCCTTATAATTTTCTGTATGGTCTACAATTTCTAAGATGAGCAAGTATTTTATAACAACAAAAAAAAGTTAGCTAACGTTCTTCTATTGAAAGATTTTTTTTTTTTTTTTTGATGCCTCTTGACAAACAGAGGTCATCAGAATATAGATTTCCAATGGCTACGGTGTGGGATGATCTCCCATTTCTCATACCAGCTTTAACTTTTCTTACCTCACTTTTTATGTAGCCCTTCGTAGTAGAATCAACCACGGTAAATATATTTTCCCCACATGTGATTTTCTTTCTGTGGTTTCATGTTTTCCAATTATTTAAAGACAAGTACTCATTCTTTATTTGGACACAATGTTGTTATCCCCATCATTTGGGATGATGTTTTCACAGGATAGTGTATTAGGTTTTTCCTTATGAATTTGACTATTAAAACATAAATAGTTCACACTAAATTTAGATCTAACAAATAACCCATTTAATCAGACCCCATGATGTGATTAAAACTGCTGTTCCGGTAGACAGGGTGTAGGCTGAGTACTTATCCAGATAACCTGATTACTGTAAACAGTCAACTTAGCCTGAATTATCTAGATAATTGCCTCGCCTCTCCATTCTACATAGCCTAAGGTTCTAGGTTTATTTTTGCATCCTATGGGCCACTTTTTGCAGTGATCAGCAATCAGAGAAAATCAGATTATCACTCTGTTTAACCTTCCTGTGCCTTGGGTAATTAAGTCAACAAATTAGCTGAAGGCTCCGATGCGGAAGGGGATTGGTAGACTGTGGTCAAGACACGTATTTATGAATTTTCCCTTAAGCTGCTTTTCTTGAGGAAGCTTTGATAAGAAACATATGATCTCAATTATCATTAACTCTCTGTGGTTTCCGTGTTTGGGAGCTTGACCTAGACTTTAGAAGGCTTAGGACCCCTTCCAGTGTGTGCCTGAGCAGTGCACTGCCAGTCCATTCGCATTTCCCACCATGTCGTGTCACATCTAGAAAGGGCACTTAAATCGCTCTTCACACGCTGATTGAACACTTAGGGGCTACCCTGCTTCTGCAGGCTGCTTTCCCTTGTTTTCCTGCCCTTTGGTAATACGCTTTTCTAATCAACCAAACGTCTTTCTTTAAGGCTGGTTTTCAGTGTAAGATTATTTACATGGAATCCGGTAAGGTCAAAGGGAAAATATGTAGACACAAAAACAATTCCTATCATACCCAGGCAAAGAAGAATTTAGCAAACAAAAATACCATTGCTATTGTTTGAAAATCTAACCCTGTAAAAACGGATTTGGTTTTGTTTTTGCTTTTAGAATTTTGGATTTAGTTTTCCTGTGTGAAAGAAGCTTCGAGGATATCAGAATGTTCAACTGCTGATGAGTCATAAAACCATCTTTGAAAACATATATTGAAATGCTCTCCAAATGTTAACTTTGGATTCAGGACCAGGAATCGGGCTCGTAGTAAGGACTTACAGGGGCTCGCTGGAATGTGCGGGCTGATGGGCCCACTGCACAATTTAAAGGGGGCATTTCTGTCTCCCTAATACCATATAAATATGTACACCATTCAAATTTTAATCAAATAACATGTTCTTTCCAATAGAACCCTACGTCTATATAACAGCTTGAAGGAAAGAGGAGATTAGCTCCCAGAGTAATTATCTTAAACATCTTATTTGTGACCAGAGGTGAATTCTTTACTTCTAAATGTATACATTATAATGCTCCAGAAGTAAGAAAAGGGTTTTAAATATTATCACATGGTCTACTACCTCCAAATCTAGTAAACATTTTATCTTAGATAATGAAAGTCATATATGACATATGACCATTAGGAAATCTTGAAAAATGCATGAAAAGGTAAAAATAGTTGGTCGTGTCAAGTAGAGATATTTTACATCTTTTCCAGTGGTTTCTGTGACTATGCATTTTCCATTATTGAGAGCACACTGCACCATATAATTTTGATTCATGCTTTTCCCCCACTTAGTATTCTAGCACACCGTGTCTCATTTAGAATTTAGTATGTTTCAAAGATCAGCAAGCCCAACTTCAACTGGCTGACACAAATCCAGGAAATGATCAGCGGTCGAACTGCAAAGTCCTGAGCAGAAACCAGAGGTGTGGTGGGGACACTGGTTCCATGTGCCTGTATTTGTCCCAGACTTGCCTCCTCTGTCAGCTCTATCCTCATGCTAAACTCCCCTCGAAAAAGCACCAAATCCGTCAGCATCGGTTTACACCCTCTGACCGCAGTAGCCGACGACAGAGGCTCTTTTCCTAAGGTCTAGGAAAAGCTTTTTGTTCCAACATTTCCAGCCAAAGCGCTCAAGTGCACTCTGATTGCACCTGCTTTAACGTCCTTGAAGGTGCACGTCCTTGAAGCTGTTACCAGGATAAGGGAACACGTTGCTGTGATAGACTTAATTCAGGGCCCAGGTGCAGACCCACCCAGGCCGCGTGGGCGAGAGGACACTTTCATAAACTTTTTACTACCACATTAAAAGCATGTTCCCAAATGTCCTTGTAATGTCCATATGCCATCTCATTTTACTCTAATGCCAACATATTATTTAACATTCTTCCCTTGCTAGACATTCAGTCTGTTTCCTGTTTTTCCCTAGCACACGTTATGCTGGGAAAATACTCCTTTTTACAAACTTTTGGCTGCCTTTGGTTTTAACAAAGGTAGCTGTTAGGCTAAGGAGCAGAGTATTTTTCTTGGTTATGTTGCTTTTCAGAAGAACCAGGTGTCTCAGATGCGAGGCTCCCCAGCGTATCACACCCTTGCCAGCAACGTCATTTACAAGCGTTTGCTAATTTGTCTAGTGCAATGTTGCACATCATAGTTATTTTTTATTCAATTTCTTTAATTTATGAATGGGGTTGATCTTGTTCTCTAATAATAACTGCTAATAGTAATAGATCATTACTATTCCTATGCCAATCACTGGTCTGGGCATTTTATACACATCAGATCATTTAAGCCTTATAAAACATATATAACTAATTAACTTATCAAAAGCACATGACTAGGAAGTGGATGGCGAGCCAGGATTCCACCCCATGTCCTCCTGAATCAATTCTTAGCTTTCACCAGTCATGCAAAGCTACTTCCTGTGTTATGCATAGTGACTATTTGTGTTTCCTACTTGAATTGGTTGAAACATTTACTAAGATGCACTATGAAGAAGTCTAATTTCTGCAACCAACATTGAAAATGGAAAAAAGTCATCAATGTTGAATATGACTATAGAATTGCACTTTTCTAAATAAAAACCAGAAACTCCAGGGGAGAGCCACAGTCGCCAGCAGATTCGGATCACTGAGCCCTTCAGTGGGTGGGCGCTAAAGTAGAGCTCCTTCTGTAACTTCGTATTATTCATGCTTGAAGGTGGGTAAGAAGAAAATAGTTTGTAGCTCTACTCTCATGCCTATATCCCGGCCTCTCAAATCCATGTGGCTTTGGTAACGCTCCATTTTTTTTGTTAATGTTTCCTCCAGATTAGTCTGTTCCAGGCTCGTTTGTCACAGCTGAAAGCAAAGTCTACGAGTGTTAGTTACTTAACCATCTCCCTGTAGTTGGTGTGAACAATGCTTACAAAGCCAGAAAGGTAAGGTAAAAATTACGCAAGTCGTAGGTTCAGATGTGCCACAATAAAGGGAAAATCAGAAAACCAGTAGCCGTGAGCTTGTATTAGCTCGAGACAGCACTACACTTGCAGAATGCCTCCACGATGCTGCTGAGGGATATTCAGCACGGCTCCAAGACAGACGTTATTCTGTCCATTGGGAGCACAGGAAGCCGTAGGAAAAAGCTTCTGTAAACTTTCTGGGGCGTCAAGTTGCCCACAGGGTGATGGATCTTTACATCCCAACTCATTCCACTAGAAGTCTGCTGAGCCACCTGAATGACACACAGATGTCACGACGCAGCCTCTGTAGCCATTCGAGACGAAAACCAAGTGACAACACACCGTTTATCTTCACAGAGCCTTCCTCTTCCTCCCACCAACACACGCATGCACACCACACACATACACACACACACGGACACCACAGCACACCGTACAGACCACACACACCTACCACACGCACACCCACCACACGCACACCCACCACACACACACCACACGTGACCATATACCCCACTAACACACACACACACACACACACACACACACACACACAAACTATAAAATGTTCCTGGTCACTGCGCCAACACCACTGAGAAGTCAACTCAGTTGAGGAGATTTGCAGGTTCTTCCTGCCATTATGATGTCTCCTCTGTGTCCCTCTGATGCGGACGGATATTAAGCCATTAACTTGGGCAAGTCCTAAAGCTTCTGTCTCAGCCATGTTGCCAGATGCTATCCATGTCCCTTTTCTAAAAACTTAGTTTATCTTCTTCTCCTCGGAACGCCAAGTTCTCACTGCTACCTCTAAACCTCTCATGAGCCTATAGCATTTAATTGAACCTTTATTTCACGGTCTTTTCAATCCGAAACTCATTGTACAGAATTTGGAAGCAAAAACTGACACACACACGTATCAAAAGACAAAACCTTTGAAATTTCACAAACATAATTCATGTGTGGCTAACTATACTCTGGAAGAAATATACTTTGTGACAAATAGAAGTATGCTTTTCTTAAAAAATCAACAAATCTTTCAAGAATTTCTGTAGCAACGGTGACAAAGAGGTGAGGTAACGGTATGCTAACTCCTAAGACAGATTTTTAATGAACTGAATATTCATTCTATTTGGAGAGTTTGATGTATGTTAGGAAGTCACACACTCAACTCTTAGTGCACTTCTGTCACTTCAAAAAGCCACCAGTAGAGGGAGTAAATAATTTAAAAATCAAATTAATTTTTATCTACTTTATTTTGAACTTGTATAAGGATTAACCTATTTCTGTAAACTATCTGGATTTAAAAGCTCACTAATGTAACTTATGCAAGATCTACAGCTATATAGGAAGCATAGAACAATATAAAATAACTATAAATGTAATTTGCAAATCTCTTCCCAATCTAAACCATAATCACAGTGTTAGGAAAGAACAGGGCCTGGGACCCAACAAACACTAATTCTTTTTTTTTAAATTCTTTTAATGTTTATTTTTGAGAGAGAGAGAGAAAGACAGAGACAGACAGAGAGTGAGCAGGGGAGGGGCAGAGAGAGAGGGAAATACAGAATCCGAAGCAGGTTCCAGGCTCTGAGGCATCAGCATGGAGCCTGATGTGGGGATTGAACCCACGAACTCTGACATCATGAGCTGACGTCAGATGCTCAACCGACTGAGCCACCCAGGCTCCCCCAAACACTAATTATTCTGTTCTTGCCCATTTTTTTCTAACTCGAGGACTTGGGGAAAACCACCCAACTTCCCTAAACTTCATATTTCATGCCTTAGAAATGCAAATAGTAAATCACAGAGACAGGATATCGCAGAACATGTTTGAGGGAACCAGATATGATGATATATGTCAGGAAATTAGCACCAATAAATATGAGGGTTTTTTACTTCATTAGATTTCCCCATCTAGGTGTGATCCTCCTCAAAAAGAATGTAGATCCCACCCTGAAAACACCTGTCATTTCTGGTTCCATTTCTTAGTAGCCACAACCCTGTTTCATGGTGGTGTTGATATACACCAAACTTTCCTAGAGCATTTACTAACTGAAGGGATATAGTGTGTTGAAGGGAGAAAATCAAAGAAAAGTCTTTAAGTAAATATGACTTTTCCTGAGGTCTAATATAAAGACACCTGTGAAGTTAGATATTCGTCAGTGAAGACAGTCTCAGGAATATCCCCTATTCTTTTATTTATTTTTAGAGAGAGAGAGAGAGAGCAGGGAGGGGCAGAGAGAGAGAGGGAGACACAGAATCTGAAGCAGGCTCCAGGCTCCGAGCTGTCAGCACAGAGCCCGACATGGGGCTCAAACTCACAAACCGCGAGATCATGACCAGAGCCCAAATCAGACGTTTAACAGACTGAGCCACCCAGGCGCCCCTCAAGTTCTTATGTTTTTGATTCACCGTGAATAATTTCAGGCAATGGCAGGATTAACCATCTATTTCCTGCCACTCTGTGGTTGTAACCTTGGATCACATACTACTCAGTGAAATTAGATAAAATATGATCTCTTATTTCTTTATGAAGTTTCCTTTAAAAACATAACATTCACATTTCAGAAATTTTTTTAACTGTCACAAGTAAATAAAATGGCTATAATTTATAAATAGTTATTTATAACAGATAAAATATAAAACCATTGTTTATAATAGACAAAAGTCTATTATTTGTAAAAGTTCTAACAGATAAACAAAAATTAAAAGGTATCGTTCCTTTTATGTTCAATTAATTTTTTAAGTTGCTGCGATCAGTCCCATGAATAAATATTAAAGACGACCAATGTATTTTATCATCTGTTGACTTGCTTTTGGTTCATGTGTTCTGGTGTTGAAGGGTTAAAATATTAAGGCAGGAAAGACAGCCACATTTCTTTGAAGTCCCCAAATCAGATTCACAGTAGAAAACTTCCGTTGGTTTTATGAGACTAAGGGCAATGAAACATTCCTTATGATTGGACTCCCCTTGTTTCATCGATCACGGGAAACAGCATTTTCCTGGGGTACGCCCCCAATAACCTGCGGCAAGGCACCATGGAGCCCAATGCCAGCAGGTGCCATCCAGCCCGGAAAGGGGACACTTCAGGGCTGGAGGACACCTTACGGTGGCCGAGGAAGCAGAGCAAAGGTTCCTGACATGAAGGGAGACACAGGTACAGGCACAGGGTCGCTTAAGGGCCTCAGTGTAAGACAGGCATGAATACGGCACCTTATGATTCCAGTTCCCCCACCTAGTCTTAATAAGTTCACGTGGTTCTCCTTTATATATTTTTTCTTTACTAGAATTTTCCCAGAGCAGAACATGCATCTTCCTCTCTACCTAAAATCCACAGAACAATATCACGTTCCTCTTAGGTGCCGGGCACAGCGGCAATCACTGAAACTCTACAAATAAACAAAAACATTGGTGCAGGCCAGAGTCATGTGCTCCTACCCTGATTCTCAGCTGGTCAAAGTCTTACTCCAACCACCTGTGCCCATGGAGGAGGAGGTGGTTCCTCAGGCGGCGACTGGATACGTGGTCACCAGGAGAAGAGGGCTGGAGGGCCAGGTGGCCAGGAAACAAAGTCTCCACTATGCCAGCACAATCTTTCAGCTCCAGGATTCCACCTAACGTACATGATGGGCAAGCTTTTACATTTCCTAAGGTATGATGCTGACATTATCTATGCTTATTACTTCTTAACGACCACCTAAACTTCAGAAGTCTTTCTGCATATCCAAGCTCCATCTCCGAAGTGCTACACTGTGCCTGTCCCATGCTTAAGCAAAGACCATCCAAGTCCCCCGGACCCAGCACAAAGGTGACAGAAGTTATCGGCAAAGGATTCTGAAAGGGGGGGATACAGCTGGAGAAGCTTCAGGGCAGCATCGTGGTATGAAGCTTGAATGAACTGGCTATAAATCGTATTAAAGCTGGCATTTCTTTATACGTAAAAAGAGTCGGAGTCCCTGAGGAAAGAGAGGCTGTCGTAGGATTCCCGGAGACATAAAGACCTTGTCAGTGTTTTCATGTTCACTTTCATAAAATCTCATTGCTTTTTCAGGCACAAAACTTGAGCTCTGTTAGTTTGAAATGTCGAACCGTTTCATCTTTTGTGCGCTCAAAACCGTTCGTATGAACCAGCTCCTTCTAAAGGTCTCAGCTTTTTCACTCAAGACCTATAGGAAAATAAATAATACTAGTTCCAAGTATCTTTTGTAAGACAATGTTCAAAAGTTTGTTCATATGCAGGCCTCTTTGTTGTGATATAGGAAACCTCTGACTGCATCACACTATCCAAACATGTTTCTCCCGTCTCTTGGTTTGTATGAGGAAATCTAGATTGGTTTTGTTGGTTGGTTTCCTATTTTGTTTCTCTTAAAGCAAAATGGCATCCAGTTGTCCCTGGGGCACTATGTTCTGCTGAGTCTTTCTCTTATCAATCTACTAGAGGGAAAAAAAAATGTAAGGATGTTTGTGTTTGCAATAATTAGGAAGGAATTCTACCTTCTATATTCTCGCAGATAGCAGGAAATAGACCCACTGGCCACAATCCTAATCACTAAACTTCAGATTCCTTAAAAGCTCTATTATTTTAACTACCATTCTCTTAAAAAAAAATGGCTAGTTGTGGAAACCTCAGGAAATGCACAGGAAACAACTGCCTGAGAAAATGTTAGCCCGAATTGGGTCATATAACAAAGTGCTATGGCATAACTAAAACTTCAGCCAGACACTTTTATGTAACTTCCCAAACCGTCTTTGTGGCGTCACGTACGCGTAAATAAATGGAGATCATGTCGTAGAAATATCATTGCTCCGTTAGGCAGAGAGCCAACACATCTAGTTAATTGTTGACTTTCAAGGCAAGGGGAAGTGGAGAGCTGAGTCAATTATTCAGGCAATAATCTTGCTACTGAGAGGATTTGTGTTTAAAGATTCCGGAGCGATGGGCCGCGGAGGCGGCCCACAATTCACTGTTCATTTTGATCCTGGATATCCATTTGATCCACAAGTTTACAGATACACGAAATTGTGAAGATAGAGCCTCTGACCCCTTCCCTTACATCTTTTTGGCTGACGCTTTGCACTGGAAAGAGCCAGTGTAAATGTGAGACATTCCTTCTGATTGCTCAAGACCCATCCAGATGCAGGGGGATTCCCAAACAGGCAGACCTGGGGTTAAGTCCCAGCTTCGCCACTAGTGCAGCGTGTGTGAATTTGGACATGTTTTTAAAATCACGAAGGCTCGGTCTCTCCATCTGTAACATGGCAACAATAGCACCTTATTCTTTGGCCCGATGATACATTGAGTTTTACATTTGGATGTTTCCAAATCTTGAATGAGTTCTATAATTAAGTTTAATGTACGACTCTTATTTTCCTTAATGAGAGGGAAGGGAAGAAGTTTACAATCCTCAGAGTACAGAAACGGACAAAATGGTCCTAACTCATTGTACTTTTGTAAGGATTTAAGAGAGAACACTTCAACTGTTATGGTCAAGCGCAGACTGCCAAGGGAGAGTTGGCTGCCGTGACTACCACCAGCAGGGCACCCGTAACCATGGTGGCTACAGCTACCAACCTCTCGGTCTGTTTCCTCGTGTGTAAACTACAGGCATAAGACACACCTTATCTCAGAGTTCCCACGAAATAACTTACCTAAGACCCCTTGCCTGGTGCCTAGCACATAGGTGCTCATTCAATGTTACCACCACTACTGTTCCCATGTATAACTGTGACCACCGTCTGTACCACCACTCCCACAACAATCTTTATTAACAATTACGTCCTCCTTAATCTCAAAGAACTTGCAGTCTAATTAGCATTAAATCAAAATACCTCAAAGCACAATTTTCTTTCATTGTTATTCCGTTCGGCTCGGGCGGACACTGGAAAAAATGCAACTCGCAAGGCTTAAAATCACCTAATACTACGGAGCAGATCTCTGCGTCTTTTGTCCGGTGTCCTCAGGACAGAGAATGTCAATGTTACCATGCGCCGAAAAGCCTTATAGAGCACCGTCCATTCAAAACAACTGCAGAGCATTTTCTCCGGCGTTTAAATCAGTACAGCTGGGGGCTCGGGTTCCTATCCTATTTCACCCTTCTCCCGAACCCGCTGCTTGTGCCCTGATGCACTTACACAGATGTACACATACAAATTGGCCAGAGCCGGGGTAGGCAGCAGAGGAAACCCCAAATGAGCAGCATATGACTGATTATACCTTGTAGCACTTCAGACGAAAAAATAGTTTCTGGGATATCTGTCTCCTACCTGCCTTCTCTCATCACTTCTATTCTGCCTTTTTCCTCCTCCTCCTCCCTCTTCTTCTCTTACATTTTTTCAAACCTGCTCTACTCTGTCCTTTTCGTAAAAGAGCTTGTCTTTAGGCCACTGTAAGTACAGTGCTGTGCTTGCCTTGGTGTGAAGGGTGTTGGAAACATGTCTGATAATGTCTAATAATAAAAGGGAAAAGAAGCAGTTGGGAAAGAAAAGAAGAACGTGAAAAGACGCTCCCCATAAGTTGTATTATTTGTGAAAAGAAATATTTTCCTTTAACTAAATTTCCTGTTAATGGGACCATATTCCAGAAGGACCCAGAACCCAATTCAATAGGAAAAGATAAAAAAGTACATGCTAAGCATAACTATGTTTTTTCTTTCTTTCTACAAAGTCTGCAAACATACACATTATAGTTGTTTATATTAGAACCCATTTCTTGGAAGGGACAGAAATCCAAATCAAAGTAGCTTAGGTAAAGGGGGGACGGTTAGCCTGCATTAACAGACAACCCACAGAGGCTCCCCATCTTCTCTCTCAGTCTGGTTTTCTGCTACCTAACTGCAAGATCTCCTGCCCCATGTCACAGCCTTGCCGCTGCAGAGAGGCTGAGAGATGCTTTCCGTTGTTTACGTTCAAAAATCCTAGGAAGGAATTCTGAGTAAGCCTAACCGAAGCCGAGCCCCCATTCACTTCTGGTTTGTAATTCATCAGGTCAATCTCCTGAGAATTGACCGCAGTGCAGATGAACTACATTCATCTTCCTTCTTCAGTCTCCTCTGGAGTTGTGATAATTAAATCAAGAATTTCCACCTTTAATTATGCAAATCCATGCTTACACAAACCGTTTACATTGAATTAAATCAAGTATCTCAGAAACGTAACTTCTTATTTGCACCCATTTCTGTGACTCCTAGTTCTGATCTAGGGACTAGTTCTTACATTGCTTTACTTTCCAAACTTTTTTTTTTTTCCTTAAATCAAGATACATAGGAAGAGCCACACTAAACTCAGCCAATCCTGTAGTAATAAATGTGTTTTTATATAATTTCTTGAAATCAAGTCACAGAGGTTAACTGTATACAGTGTGGTTTGCATGGTTTTGGAAGAAATTAAAGAAATTAAAATTTTTTATGAAAATCCACTCAGAAACCTATTGACTAAAACCAACAAAAACTTACTTAGCATAAGAAGCTGTTTGCATTGTTAAGAGAACCCAGCTGTGATTCTGTTCATCTTAGTTATTACCAAGACAAATGAGAAGGTTTTAAGTATAAAAGGTGCCTTCTTTTCGTCGACAGTTGAGCATTAATTTGTGTCAACCAATTCTAAGTATGAGATTAGTAACGATTCTGAGGGACTTACTAAAATGCAGGTGGGAAGACAGGATTGGTATACGGGGAAAAAACCGAAGGGAACTGCTTTTTAACTGGGGACTGGCGGGCACTGGGGGCTGGGTCGCTCCGGCTGCACGGGAGACCATAGCTCTGGACTGTAATTAATCACGTTGACTGCACAGTCTCAAGAGCTGATTTAAATTTCTCATCCCAGCAGTAAGGAAATTATACAACTACAGTCACTGACACCAGCTGTTAAGCAAAACACTTTTTTTTTTTTTTTTACTTGCTTTATTTTGTCCCAAGTACTTCCCATGTTTGCCTGGCAACACATTACAGACAACTTACCTAAAGTTACCTCTTGGTTGAGGGCTGAAGGACCATTTAAGGAAAATGAGGAGAAACCCAGTCTCCTAGAGGGGAGGAATCAGATTGGCAGAGAGCGTTTATTTAAATTACTAAATTACCTTTACAGTGACTTGGGGCCAGGGAGGTACTTATTTGCAAAGCTGTAATAGAATGTCTTTAGCAGGAAATCTTAAATAAGGGCAAAACCACTTCAGGACCTTGGCTGGAATTTTGAACTATGAACATTAAGCAATCAGCAAGAAAATAATATAGCATTATTTCATTGATAGAGACCGTGCTATAAATAAGCAGACATGGAGGAAGGAAGCAGAGTGTACTTCATTGTTTTGGTACTAAATGTCCCTGGCAAGGAAGAAAATAAAATAAGAAAACATAATAATTTGCTTTAAAAGAAGAGCAGTAAAGATATTTTGAAGTGTCCTTACACACACACACACACACACACACACACACACACACACACACACATCATTAGCACTAAACATCTATCAAAACTGGAAAGCGATGGAAAAAAGAAAAAGTGAAGCACGTTTTTCTTTCTGGGGCTTTTTTTAGTCTCTTAGCATTGTGGCCTTAGAGCAGCAAGCTGAAATGAAAAATTCCTGCCCACCCAGTTCACAGACAATCCCATGCAGTAACTACTGTGTTCTATTTGCCATAATATTTAGCTCAGATGTAGCCAGCAAATCCCACTACACACACACGAGCCAGCCATAAAAAGAAACAGATTTCCTCACGTTTCTCTCTTATGTTTGCACACGGACACACAGGAAAGTAATATATGCGTATTTTTACACACATCAGTGATTTCCCTTTTATCTTCCTTTTGCTTTGCTTTTCCTGTTCTCAAAAAAAATTTTTTTTGTGACTTTACTTTTACTTTTGAAGTAACTCCTGTAGAAACTTGTCACCTCCTTTCTCCGTCTCGACCCCCTCACCCTTTCTCCTCTCTCAAGACTCGGAACCAGGTAGTTACCTGAGTAATTTAGCAAATAACCACTCATCTCAATGGAATGGTTGTGCCACATAAGTGGTCTTGTTAAGTGCCGGTTTTCTTTATGTTCCTAATTAGCTGTATTAGGCATGTGGCTAGTCAGGAGAGTGCGGTCTGCTCCGAGACTGTAAATAGTGTGTTTGTGCTGTTATGCAAAGCTAACCGGTATTAAATGAAGAACCACCATTGCCTGGTACATACGAGACCACTGGTGAATCCTTCCACACACATCCATGTTCAACTCGGAAAACTGTGATGTGCTGTGGAAAAATGAATTAAGTAGAAGGCAGTCCTATACCTCCCTCTTAGCTCTCCATGTTGCAAAGTCTTACACACACAGTCAGATAGAGACTGCTATACGACCATTTACAATCTAACCCGCCAGTAGTTCCGGGGAATGCAAACCCGTCATAAACTGGGAGAATTGGGAACCGTCGGTGAAAATGCAGGATTTCACATGAGTCTGAAGTACAGTTTTGGGTACTAAGACCTTGCATACCATGCATGGCTCCTGCCACAGGGGACTGACCAGAAGTGACATTAGACAGAGCCAGACTTCCATCTTCCCAGGTAACCATATTTTCCCATATCCTTTGGCTCTCTGAGCCCACAAAGTTTGAGAAACAATGAAGTTGTATAGGAAGTGGTATGATAGGCACTCTATGCCTATCATTATAGGGATATTAATTTCATCTCTGCTATAATCTCACTGTGGCTTTTTTGAGAGGCATTTAAAGTAATCTCTGCCTCAGGTTCTTAAGGATAATGATTACATTAGTACCAGTGAGTTGTAGAGGATGGATAAGTGGACAACACAATGGTTCACAGTGTGGGAACAGATATCCCGAGATATGTCTGCCAGAGGGAAACTTTCTAATTATTCCTACAGAAGAGAGTCTTAATTGACATTGTAAAGAGCACCTTTTTTAAAAAGTTTTTATTTATTTATTTTTGATAGAGAGAGAGAGAGAGAGAGAGAGAGAGAGAGAGAGAGCATGAGAAGGGAAGGGCAGACAGAGAGAGAGAGGGAGAGAGAGAATCCCAAGCAGGCTCCACACTGTCAGCATGGAGCTGGATGCCAGGCTCAAACTCACAAAAAAGGAGATCATGACCTGACCCGAAACCAAGAGTTAGACACTTACCCAACTGAGCCACTCGGGCACCTCTGTAAAGAGCTTTTAAGTCACCAAGCCCATTCTCCTGCCTTTGCTATGCCCGACACATACAACTTGATGAGAATTACTTATTTTAAAGATGTACAGATGGGGATGGGGTTGGGAGTAGTGGACAAGTATATTCTTTATTTCTCATTACTCTTGCTCAGTTAAAATTTGTTTATTTTTCATATTCCTGTTTAATCCTCAAGAATTTTTTAAGGCCACAGCTAAATTCCAATGCACTTTTCAATGACATATCAGAATGTGTTCCTGCTTGACCTAAAAGCTAATCCTGAGAATGCTTTATGATCTGAGCTCAAGGCAGATAATGTCTACATGATCTCTTGCTATATGAATTTGGAAATCATATTCTTAAGTGTATCTTTCAAGGATGGTTCCATTTTTTGACGATAGTGAATTTAAAATTGACACCGATTTATTAAAGATTTTTGAAATTAACATCTATTTCTTGACATTTTTCTACTCTTTTCTGGTTAACCTAATTCTTCAGTCTCTAAGTTGAATAATTGGACTAGGTAAGAACATACCTACATGCTTTACTTAGCTTTTTTCTATTGAGGGGGAAAGTGGGTCAAAATGGATCCCATTCTCAGGGAAGCAGAGAACAGATCCCTTCAGCCTCTAAAAGGCAATACAGAAATAGGTGTAATCGCTGGAACCCTTTTGGCTGGAAGTGATAAAAACCATACTCAAAATAGCATAGGGAAAAAAAAATAAGAAAAAAAAAAAACATTTGAGAATCTCTGAGTGCCATGCCATTAAAAGTCCAAGGTGAGTATGGCTGGGATTCAGGGTTGTAAACCATCTTTTTATCCAGTGGCTCTCTTCACATGGCTGGAGGATGGCCAGCAACCAAGTATTAACCTGCTACCACAGAGAGTGACTTTCTTGATAGTTTTGGACCAGACATTCTATTAGCGAGGCCTGGGTCATATGCCCATCATGTAGCTTGGCAGACAAGGACTCACTTTCACTCCCAACTGAGTAATGCGGAACGCTACTCAGATGAAATAGGGGATCTGTTACCAAAAGGAAGGAAAGGAAAGGATAGGGAAAAACAATATAAGTCTATTACCATATGGATAAATCCTCAAATATGCTAGGACATCTACATTCTCGCCATTAGACTCTGTGGCAGCCCCCTCTCTTCCTAAAAGTTGCATAGAATACCTTTTCCCCCTTCAATTAAAATTTTATTTTTGTTTTGAAATACCTTGAGAGAAACAGAAGTGGAGTATTGTGAAAGATCCATTTGTTTAGGGGCTAATTATACTCCAATTTCAAAAACAACCAACGCTCTATATGAGAACTGCAACATCTTCAAGAATTTCTAAGAAAGTAATAGCTAACATTAATTGAGCCTTTACTATGCGTACATTAAGTGTAGTCTACGTGATGTAGGTATATTACCTCTTTTACGACTCACAACCATCCAGTGAGGTAGGAGTTGTTGTCCTGGTATTATAGAGAATAAAACTGAGTCAGTGAAAGATTAAGTAAATGACCCAAGTGACACAACCAAGTTGGGATTTGAACGACTCTTAACTACCTTGATTAAGTTACAGCATCCAACAGTTTACATAGACTTACGGTTTTCCTTCTTGTTTTTTTTTTTCCCCCAAGCTGGAGTTTTTGTTGTTGTTGTTGTTTGTTTCCAGAAAATGAGAATTAATTAAACAGAACAAGCGATACCTGTAGACAAACACTGTCTTCTTCTTAGGGCCTAAACTATATATTCTAGAAAACCTTTATATAAAAAAGAAAGTGCACACATTTCATCCTCAAGCCCTCCGTGGACTTTTCCTAACTAAACTGAGCCCCCCAAAATCTCATTATGGCTTAAACTATTTATTAGTCAAACTCTAAAATTAAAGTCAATGAGTATGAGCCTATATCATTTGTAATATCTGATTATTAGAAAGGCTCAGAGAATGAGTTTTTCCATTTGGAGTCCTGAAGTTGTAAACACGAGGTTTGCTTCTTGTGCCTCAACTCCTAAACAAATCCACATGGACACAGACATAGTCATGTGGCCAGTGAGGAATACCGACTCATCCACTCTCCCTGCAGTACGGAAACAGAACCCGTCTGAATCAGCCTGCCATAACAGGCACTGGACAGTAGTGGTTACAACTTGCTTGGCTGCAAACAACATAAACTCAAACATAAGCCAGAAGGGGAAGATATCAGAGTGTTCCTCAGGAACGTGAAATGCAGATTTTAAACTGAGCCTCAGGGACAACTGAACCCAAGGGCTTACATACCATTAGGGTATTTGTTCTGTTTCAGCTTTTTGCTTTATTTCCTTACTGCTGAGCAGTATTTTCTGCCATCCGTCTGCACAACAGAAGAAAACACTACCAATGCCCAAATTTATACCTTCCTCTCCAGCATATCTGTATTCTTAGTCCTGATTCCAAAATCCCAGGGACACTGAGAAGCTCACCTGGGACAGTGGCTTACCCCTGGTCCACTCAGTCGTCACCAGAGAAAGGACTGGCGTTGGCTCAGATCTGGTCAGCCACCAACTCGTGGAAGAAAGACAGTAATACGTGTGGATTGGGGGAAGGGCAATTTCCAACATAAGAGGATTCTAGCAAGTCAAAACAATAGATATCCACAGCCCTGATCCTGCTATTTAACGTTTTTAACTGATTTCTACTTACTTGGCTGAAAGGGAACTTGACAATTATTTTCCAATAGTGATTATAAAGGTGGTACATTGTCTGCAGATTCTAAAAGAAAAGAAGCCAAGTGCTTGGGGCACCTCGGTGGTTCAGTCAGTTAAGCATCCAACTTCTGCCTAGTGACCGTCATGATCTCACAGTTCCTGGGTTCAAGCCCTGCTTCAGGCTCTGTGCTGACAGCTCGGAGCCTGGAGCCTGCTTCGGAATCTGTCCCCCCCTCTCTCTGCCCCTCCCCCATTCATTCTCTCTCTCTGACTCTCTCTCAAAAGTAAAAAGAGAGAGAGAGAGAAACCAAGTCCTTAACTCCAGTAACTCATGTACAACACAATGATCTGGATAAGCTGCAGAACGATACAAAGACAACAGTTTACATAGAAAACACCAGAAAATCACCTTGTTCGTGTTCATTCTCATTCAAAGCACACCAGTTGCTAAAGGAGAAAATTTAACGGATGAATTTTTCGCCTTTCTTGTCTCTTTCTAACCATGAGGAGAAAAGAATAAAGAGCTAGGAACCAACCCTAAGAGAAAGAGTGAGGAGGAAAGAGGGGGAGGAGGACGTGGGGGGGGGTTGGCTTCCATGGACTGAGGACACTCTATAATGAGATTATTTAAAACTGATTACGATTAAGGTTCTTCCACTGGCAGAACATCGGCTCGAAATGGAAATAAAGTTATACCATACACAGAAAATTGTTTCTTGAACAGTATGTTTGTATGCAAAACTTTGTTAATTATTCCTTGTGTCCAACAGTAAAATTGAGAAAATGATGCCCATTATTTTTCCCTTGTTTTTCCCCAGTGAAGTATGTTTTCTAACACAGAGGTTGAAGATAGTTATGTAAAAAAATTGATCCCCAAGCCTACCAATGTATGTGTGCACATGTGTGTGCACGCGTGTGCGTGTGTTATTATTCTCTCCCTGTGTCTGGAAGCCCTGGGAATCAAGCTTCCTGCAGTTTAATTATTTGGCTATATATTCAAATGGGATGGCTGCATTTGCTAGAAATTTTTATTTGCTCCTTTGGGATTCAGTCCTCATTGGTGTTTAATGTATGAATCTTTCTTCTTTTGTCTACTCAAGTCCTCACTTCCTCCAACCTTCTAGTTTTTGAACAACATCATCAGATCGGGACCTCCTTGTATGTTATTCCTCAGTTTGCCAGTGATAAAAAAGAATCTTTTAAATACACTTCTAGAGGCCACATGTGTACCATACACAGCCTTAATGTAAATCATGAGGAGAGGGCCTCCAGCATCCTAGGAGTAAAATCTTGAACTCGGTATGCTATAGTAGTCTGTCTTTGATCCAAGGAAACCCACAATTGAATTAGCAGAGACGATTTCTTTTTTGGCTTTCTTCCCCTTTTCATGCCCTTGGTGGATCTGCAGCTCAGAAAACTGTATCCCCAGAGACAGAGGAGGAATCATTCCACGGGCACTGTCTGCAGCTTCTCTGACCGACCAAGGGAAAGTGATTAAGCTGGACCCTTCAAGGGAACGAAATTCATCCTGGCCCTGGGGTAAGAGTCTGTCCTCGTTCCAGGGTGGAGAGCCGAACACAGTGAGCTTCATAGCCAAACGGTGAATCAGATTAAGCCGAGTCCCTCTCTACCACGTAACCTTGAGATAGGCATTTGGCTTGTTTGTGTTCTAGCTCTGCACGGACAGGTAGGACAGTGCTGTATGGAAGACATTCACTTAAAGAAAAGAAAAGAAAAGCCCTCCCAGCTTGGGACTTCTGGTCTAAGTCAGCCGTTGACCTCTACTCTGTGTAGTATCAGGCTTCCAGCAAAAAGGGACCAAGAACCCGTGAGCCTATGGGCTCGAGCGTGTGGGGTTATGAATAACAGATCTCTAAGTACCCCACAAGCTCCATGTGAATACCTGGTCCTCTCTTGAGTACCCCCCGCCACTTTAATGTTACGTCTGTATTTTTGCTCCATCTTCTTTCCAAAGGATTTATAGTGATACGTAAAATCCTTAAATTAATAGAAATCAGAAGTGTGTAAGAAAGAAGAAAAACAAGAGTGCTGGCATATTCAATGAAGTTAGGAATGAGGCTGACTCAAAAATGCGTATCGCATGGTCTTACAAAGACGCGTAACATTTGTCTAGCTTGATAACAGGGAAAGGAGAAGGGGACACCTGATGGGTTAGGTGTCTCTGATGCGTCACGGTGTTCATCAGTCATAATTATCTGGAAGGAATGAGAGGAAAATCAGAAGGATCCTCATGATCAAAAAAAAATTCTTAGCTCTTGCCACAGTGCTCGATAAGTAGTAGGTAGCGACCCAGTCTCACTGGTTTATACGTGACTGAATCTGTGACTACAAACTTCAGTTACCATTTCAGATCACCCATATTTTGAAGCAATCAGAAACAACAGTCAAAATGCCTTTTAAAAAAACGCCATTCTTTTTTACTTGTAGCAAATTTGGCACAGACAGATTGAAGGCACATATGTCTGCCGACACTCCAGCGTGGAGGTGAACCCTATGCCCAAGGCGGCTTCTCGTACCACACGCTGGAATTAGCTCGTACGGAAATTTAGGGAGGCCTGTACTATTAGAGAGTGAAACTGTTCTATCTGAGCTTAAAATCTGGAGGGAACAATGTGGGAAAACTTGAATAGTTGGGAACATGCCTTTCAACTGTCATCATCTGACACATGACTCACTTCTTTAGACTACACCGTGGGCTTACCACGTGAAACTGCCCTGGAATCCTTCACCATCCCACCAGGGAACTGATTTTAGACAGAGCCAAGAAACTGCATTTCAACAGTTTTAGAAAAGTTGATGCAAATCTTTATACTTTTGAAATGTGTGAATGTGAACATAGAACTCGTTGAACTGCCCAACCTGTCGATGAAACTGGTCTGATGGTGTCTATTTTATTGACTTCGAATACAGTCATAGAACAAGTAAGACTCTTTACCCCTCCAAGAGGTAGAGCTTCCTCCTCTCCCATCTCACTTGAGGATAGGCTAGACTCAGTGACTCCCTTTCCAAAAACAGAGCATGGAAAGGAGAAAAAAAATAGTGGGGAAATCTGGCAAACACTGGCGTGACCAAATGACGAAGTCAAACATCCCCACTGATGTCGTGTGAAGATCATCTACCCCTGACATGATGTGAGGAGAAGGCATACCGCCTGCGATGTTCTTCTATAGATTCTTTAACCCCAGCCTAACTGTGACACAGCTTCAGATAAAACAGGAACGAGGGCATTCTTCAGGACACCCGGTCAGTACTCCACAAGAAAGCCACAAAACGACTGAGAAATTGTCACAGACTAGAAGGGACTAAATGGAATACAGTAGCCTACATTAGATCCTGGAGCAGAAAGAGGATGTTAGTGGAGACGCTGATGAAACCCCAATAATGTCTGAAGTTTAGTTAAAAATAATATAGCAGTGTCAGTCTCTTAGTTTGGCAAATGTACTATGGAACGTAAGATATTAACAAAGGCAGGGGCACCTGGGTGGCTCGGTTGGTTGAGCATCCGACTCCGGCTCAGGTCATGATCTCACGGTTCGTGAGTCCGAGCCCTGTGTCGGGCTCTGTCCTTACAGCTCAGAGCCTGGAGCCTGCCTCGGAATCTGTGTCTCTCTCCCTTTCTCTCTGCTCCTCCCCTGCTTGCGCCCTCACTCTCTCGCTCTCTCTCTCTCAAAAATAAATAAACATTATGGGGCGCCTGGGTGGCTCAGTCGGTTAAGCGCCCGACTTCAGCTCAGGTCGTGATCTCGCGGTCCATGAGTTCGAGCCCCGCATTGGGCCCTGTGCTGACAGCTCAGAGCCTGGAGCCTGTTTCAGATTCTGTGTCTCCCTCTCTCTGACCCTCCCCCGTTCATGCTCTGTCTCTCTCTGTCTCAAAAATAAATAAAGGTTAAAAAAAAAATTTTTTTAATAAATAAACATTTAAAACATTTTTTTTAAAGATATTAACAAAGGCAAAGCTGGGGAAATGGTATCCAGGAACTCTGTGTTATCTTTGAACATTTATTTCAGTGTAAAACTCATTAAAAATGAAAAGCTAAAAGAAATATTCTTGAGACATCTATTATTAAATAGGCTTGTGATCTATTCATTTTGGATAAAGAATGACATCTTTAAATTTAACAGGGAAAATCAGTGGCAAGAGGAAGAGAATTTTCTAATTAAGCAGAAGTTAGCTAAGAAAATAAAGGCATACAAGCCGTGGCAAAAAAAAAAAAAACAAAAATTCTCTGGAACACAATGAACGTGAAAAACGTGCTGTAATTTTGCATAAAGATGAAATTCTCCATATTCTTTTATAATTCCTCAGAGACGCGTGTTCTCCTTATATTTCCTCCCTTGTAACATGACCTTCTTCCTAATATTAACCACATATACTCATCCCCATTATACATAGTCCCCTGGGTCTTTCTTTAGGAAGTTCAAAGGGGATTTTTTGTTCACACCCAAATTATTCTGAGGTATTTTCCTTCTTTCTTCTTCTGGCATGTTTATCTTGTTTTAATCACCTTGCCTCTACCATGAAAACCAACAAATGGTGTCTGACGTCCTGCTCTGTCAAGCTAGTAAGCAGAGCAGGGAAGCTGGGGACCAGCTGTTTTCCATCTCCGCCCTGGAAAGGAGAGCAGAGACCAGTGCCCAACTGAAGGCCCCGCATCCATGGGTTCCGTGAAATCCTCCTCCAATGACCTCCTGCTGCCAGAGCAGGCACCAAAGTGAAAATGGATTCTATTTCATTTCACTTTTTAAAAAAACTTTAAGTTTACTTGAGAGAGAAAGAGAGAGAGAGTACAAGCTGGGGAGGGGCAGGGAGAAGGAGAGACAGAATCCCAAGCAGGCTCCACTCCGTCAGCATAGAGCCCGATGTGGGGCTCAAACTCACAAACTACGAGATCGTGAAGTGAGCCGAGACCAAGAGTCAGACACTTAGCTGACTGCGCCACCCAGGCGCCCCTCCACCACATTTTCTAAGTACTGCCACAGGAGCATTTGGAACAAAATTGATACACATAGACTGGATCGATTCATCCAAACTGAAACAGAATGGAAGAATGAATGATTAAAAGGGGGAGATTTTCACGCTATATTTTTCTACAAGAACAGATGCAGGACACTTATTTAACGAAATAATTCAAAGCCTTTCTCTAGAAAGTAGAGATGTTTAGGCGGCACCTGGGGGCTCAGTCAATTGAATGTCCAACTCTTGATTTCAGCTCAGGCCATGATCCCAGGGGTTGTGGGATCTGGCCCCACATTGAGCCCCATGCCAGGCTCTATTCTGAGCATACAGCCTGCTTGGGATTCTCTCTCTCTCTCTCTCTCTCTCTCTCTTTCTTCCTATCTGTATTTCTTCTCTCTCTACCCTTCTCCCCAGCCTCTAAAATAAAAAAATAAAAAAAATAGAGATGTTTGGAAATGGAAAAGAAGTACAATCAAGAGCTTTCCTTTTGTAGCACATATAAACATGAAAATGTGCACAGCATTGTATTAGTTTGCTGGGGGAAAATGGAGTACGAGCTTCATAAACCTAATGGGAGAAATGACACCAATCTCTTATCCTGAGATACAAGATAAATGTTAATTCTGATAATAATACACGTGATACTGTTCTATGAAAATCACATTGACCTCAGGGCACTACTAAGAACTTGTGTCTCTTTAAAAAAAATAAATACATGACTTTTTTTCATACAATATTTAATAGCTTGAATTCATAGTGGGAACTTGCCATCTACTCATTTCCTGCAGGTGGCAGAATTACCCCGGAGGAAACAGATGGTATAAAGTATGAGGAAACAAGAAACGAAATAAAGCAGAAAAGTAAGAGAAAGTTTGTATCTTTTGGACTTTTTCCAAGTTGGAAAATACATTACCAATTGCTAAGATTAACAAAAATTCTTCATGAAATATTTAGCCAGCCATAGCCTAGCCTTTACCACCAAAGGCAATTTCTCCTAGCTGCTGCTCAGTAGAAAGATTGATCTCATACAGCGCTCCATGAGAGCAATTTCTTACCGCTCCTATAAGTCAAGGAGAATAGTTGAGGCTCTAAAAAAAAGAGAAAATAGTTGAGCATTTTCATTCAGGAGAGTGACCCAAAGCCCTCTAAGCTTGTATGCTTAACTTCTCATTCTGACTGAACATCTGAACTTTGTTGAAAATTACGTTCTTTCTAAATAAGCCTTCACTGAATCAAGTGAGAAGTACAGGAGAAAGTTGCAGCTAGTGGTGTGCTAGTCAATGTTTAACAACCCATCCTCTAGAGGGAGAAAAAAAGTATATCTGTGTGCGTGTAAACATCAGCTTATTAGAAAGTTTTAAATCCAAAAAAGAGAAAAAAGAGAAAAAGGGAAATCTATGTGATTTTCATAGAACAGTATCACGTGTATTATTATCAGAATTAACATTTATCTCGTATCTCAGGATAAGAGATTGGTGTCATTTCTCCCATTAGGTTTATGAAGCTTGTACTCCATTTTACATACCATGACCAAGTGGGACTTACCCTAGCAAGTCTGGTTCAACATTGGAAAACCTAATGCAATCCATCACATCAACAGACTGAAAAAGAAAAGCTACATGATCATATCAATAGATGCAGTTGATAAAACCCGACACCCATTCACGATGAAAATTTCCAGGAAACTAGGATTCAAAGGGAACTTTCTCAACTTGATAAATGCTATCTTTTTTTAAGAAGCCTGGGTGCCCGGGGCGGCTAAGTAGGCTGAGCGTCCGACTCTTGACTTCAGCTCAGGTCATGATCCCAGGGTTGTGCGATCACAAGATCACACTCTGCACTGAGCGTGGAGCCTGCTTGAGACTCACTCTTGCTCCCTCTGCCCCTCTACCAGCTTTCGCTCTTTCTCTTTAAACAAATTACAAGGCCTCGTAGCTAACATCATACTACATGGTATAAACCTCTGAAACTTTCGGTACAAGCTTAGGATGTCCCCTCTTACCATGGGCTGTTTTGGTTTTTTTTTTAATTTTTTTAACGTTTATTTATTATTGAGAGACAGAGAGACACAGAGCGTGAGCAGGGGAGGGGTAGAGAGAGGGCGAGACACAGAATCCAAAGTAGGCTCCAGGCTCTGAGCTGTCAGCACAGAACCCAACGCGGGGCTTGAACTCACAAACTGTGAGATCACGACCTGAGCCGAAGTTGGTCGCCCAACCAACTGAGCCACCCAGGTGCCCCATCTTACCAGTGGTTTTTAACACTGTACTGGAAGTCCTTGCTGATGTAATAAGGCAAGAAAACAAAGTGAAAGGTACACAGATTTGGAAGGAAGACAAAAACCTGTCTTTGTTTGCAGATGGTATGATAGTCTATGCAGAAAATCCAAAAGCGTCAACAACAACAACGACAAAAAACTTCTAAAACTATAAGTGATTATGGAAAAGTTGCAGGACATAGGTGAATATACAAAAGTTAACTGCTTTTCTATATACCAACAATGAACAAATAGAATTTGAAATTAAAAATGCAACCTCATTTATATCAGCACCCCGAAATATTAAATACTTAGGTATAAATCTAACAAAGTATGTACATTATCTATATAAGGAAACCTATAAAAGTGTGATGAATAAAATTAAAGACCTAAATAAATTAAGATATTCCATGTTCAAGGGTAGGAAAACAATATATTGTCAAGATGTCAGTGTTTCTCATTTTGATCTATAAATTCCATTTAATCTCAACAAAAATCCCAAAAAGTTTTTTTTTTAGGATATCAACAAATTGATTCTAAAGTTTATTTGGAGAGGCAAAAATACCCAGTATAGCTGACAGACTATTAAAGGACAAGACTATTAAATTAAAAGACTAATGCTACTTGACTTTAAGACTTACTATAAAGCTGCAGTAATCAGAGCAGGATGAGATTGGGAAAAGAACACTCAAATAGAACAATGGAATAGAATAAGGAAGGGGCCAAGAACAGACCTTCAAAATATAGTCAATTTGTCTTTAACAAAGGAGAAAAGGCAATACAGCGGAGCCAAGATGGGTTTTCAACAAGTGGTGCTAGAAATAGACATCCACATGCAAAAAAAAAAGGAAAAAAAAGACACAACTTTACACACTTGACAAGATTTAACTCAACATGGATGATGCACCTAAATGTAAAGCATAAAACTATAAAATTCCTAGAAGATATAGAAGATAACATAGGAGAAAATCTAATCTTTTAATGTTTTATTTTTGAGACAGAGAGACACAATATGAGGGGGGAGGGGCAGAGCGAGAGGGAGACACAGAATCAGAAGCAGGCTCCAGGCTCGGAGCTGTCAGCACAGAGCCCGACGCAGGGCTCCAACTCGTGAACCACAAGATCACGACCCGAGCGGAAGTCGGACGCTTAGCCTACTGGGCCACCCAGGTGCCCCAAGAAAATCTAGATGATGTTGGGTGTAGTGACGAATTTTTAGATAGAATACCAAATATACATGATCCATGAAGAAACAATTGATAAGCTGGATTTCATTAAAATTAAAAACTCTGTAAAAGACAACATGAAGAAAATGAAAGAACAACCACAGACTGAGAGAAGATATTTGCAAGACACATCTGATAAAGGACTAACCAAAATATACAAAGAATTTATAAAACTCAACAAGAAAACAAATAATGTGATTTAAAAAAAATGAGCCAAAGACCCTAAAAGACCCTCCCCAAAGATCTACAGTTGGTAAATAAGCATATGAGAAGATGCCCCAGGCCATATGTCATCAGGGAAATACAAATTAAAACAACAATGAGACACCACTACACATCCATCAGAATGGCCCAAATCTGGAACAATGACATCACCAAATGTTTGTGAGGATGTGGAGTGACAGGAACTCTCATACACCGCTGGTGGGAATGCAAAATGGTGCGGCTATTGTGGAAGACAATCTGGGAGTTTCTTCTAAAACTAAATATACTCTGACCCTATGGTCCAGGAATGGCACTTCTTGCTACTGACCCAGAAAGTTGAAAAACTTATGTCCACGAATGCCTGCTCATGGATGTTATGGCAACTTTATTCATAATTGCCAAAACGTGGAAGCAGCCAAGATACCCCTCAGTAGGTGATGGATAAATAAACTGTGGTCCATCTGGATGATGGTGTAGTATTCAGTGCTAAAAAAAAAAAAAAGAAGAAGAAGAAGAAGAAGAAGAAGAAGAAGAAGAAGAAGAAGAAGAAGAAGAAGAAGAAGAAGAAAAGAAAAGAAAAGAGCTTAAGCCTTGGAAAAAAGGAGGAAACTTGAACGCACATTTCTAAGTAAAATAACCCAATCTGAAAAAGCTATATACCATATGATTCCAACTACATGATATTCTGGGAAAGACAAGACTATGGAGACAGAAAAAAGATCAGTGATTACTAGGGGTCCGGAGGGATGCAAGGATGAATAAGTGGAACACTGAGAGTTTTTAGGGTAGTGAAATCACTCTGTGTGGTATTTTAATGATGAATATATGTCATTATATATTTGTCCAAACCTGTAGAAGATACACTACCAAGCATGAGCTCTAAGGTAAACTACTGAGTTTGGGTGATTCTCATGAGTCACGTAGGTTCATTCTTGGTAACAAATGTACTATTCTGCTAAGCAATGCTGAAAATGGGGAATGCCATGCATGAGTGGGAGCAGGGTGTCCACAGGAAATTCCTGCACCTTCCTCTCAATTTTGTTATGAACCTCAAACTCCCCACCCCCGACAAAAGAGGGTCTTTAAAAAGTTCAGTGCCAAACGCACGAAAATAGGAATGCAGTTAAACTTTATTCCTTTTAGTTCCATTAGTACTAATAGTTATAACAGCATTGAAAACAATTGAATTCGTTGATGAGTCAATATATCAATTTTCTGAACACATCATCATACCTAGTAGTACTTTTATATTTCCCCCAAATATGACATAATGCATCTATATTCTTGTGTTTCTCCAACACAAAGTGATTTACATTACTCATCACTAATGTAAGTGATTTTTTACGTTCGTATTTTCCAAAACTTTTCTTTCAGTTTTCAGGAGACCTTTACAAATTTCAGAAATTTTCTCTAGCTGCGACATGACGATCATTCTAGCTCGTCTGAGCTTTGTTTCCCGGCCAGCTCCCCGCACAGTTACATCACGGCGCTAGCACATACTGCTGTCCCTTCTACTCACCGCAAGGGAATGTTTCCGAACGAGATTCCTGAGATTCATTCTGATTGGAGATATTCAGGCCACATCCTCACCCTCGAAGCTAAGGGTGAATTCTCTTCTGTTGAAACATACGGAATCTATCAAGGAGAGGTCAACAGGTACCCAGAATGAAATTCTCAAGTTCCAATTTCTCTGCTTTCAAATTCGGCCACAGTTTTGTCCCACCCCTTACTCCTCAACTTTATTTCCTACTAAGATCTTTCTAGGAGACAGGCTAGTCTCACCCCCAAGGAACAGAAATGTTTAAACCTGGTTTTGTACTTCGTGGTGATCTTGACATGTGGACGATCTTTTCCTTTTTAATTTCTCCCCAAGCCCCAATTCAAAACCTACACTCTGTTTTTCTTCTTGCCATGAACAATGACAGTTCAATTCAGTTAAACATTTGTGCACTAAGTACCTAATGGGTGTGACAGAAGATTTTTGAGGAGGATGTTGAGTTAGAAGTACTTGCAAAGATCTACATGTAGAAATTGATTAAGAAGGTAAATGAGAGAAGATCTAGAATTATTTAACGAGCTGGCAGGAGATGCAGACTTATTTCTATAGAAATTGGAATATAAAAAGTTGTCTAAGCTAAGGCAAGACTACAGAGAAAGAAGGAAGGCAAAATATAGGTACAAGAGTGAGATATGCAGCAAAGAGGGGTGACTGAGCCCTGTCACGTAGAGACAGAGAACAAGACAAATCTGTCCACGTAAATCGATAGGAAACTATTTAAAAAGGAGCATATTCAAAGGTATCTACTATAGTTGAATCAAGTATGATATGAACTCTGATTTACTAGGTCTTACCATTGTCTGACTGCAGCCTTGATGTCTCCTAGTACTAATTTTGATAACACAGAATGGATTTGTCACTGATAAAACTGGCTTATGTCTGCCCCCAATCCTGTTAGCCCCGGGCAAGAATGAGACAGGCCTTATACTATAAACACAGTGATCTCTTCTCGTCCACATGGCCTATGTCAGACACTTTCCAAAGAGGGAAGCATGGAGGACGCATGGCACCCCAAAGTGAGTCTTCTCCAGCAATTAATTTGATCCTCTGACCACTCCAGCTGACAGCCCCTTTATCACATACCCATCCCCAAAAGAACAAACGATGCCCTTAGTCGGATTTCAGTTTACATTCAACTTAGAGATGGCTCTTCAATCTTTGGTATAATTTGGCTGTCCTATGATTTCCACTGGTCAGACACATTAATTTATTGATACGTATAATATATAATAATAGCCACTATATCACTTCAAACCAAGTAAAAACTTTATTTAGATTTAAAAAAAAAAAAAAATCTGATCTTAAACCAACTGATTGCACCCCAGCCCTGCCCAAAAGAAGAAGGAGGAAGAGAAGGAGAAGGAGAGAAAAACATCCAGGCATTAAAAAGATTTTTTCCTTCCCTATCCTGTGAGTCACAAAGCTTGATGCCATAAAAAAGGCACTTTCTCATCCACAGACTGAATGTTATATTACATAATTACAGAGGCAACTGTATTTTCTATTACTTATTTAAACTATTCCCCAAAGTATCTTTATCACAGCAGAAGGCTAGCAAGTACATTTTAAGGGTATTAAAATTATGTCAACTCAACACCTGATTTACCAGGGATACTTATATCTTAAGTGGAAATATTCCCAAATGTACTTCAGGAAGAAAAAGGCATTCATATTTTCACACCAGGGCTGCGGCTAGCTGGCGGGAGAAGAAAGTCAGGAACAAATGGGGTATAAGGGAGCTTTTCTGGCTGATGAAAATATTGTCTTGATTGGTGATGGCAGTTACATGACTATATAAATTTGTCAATATTCATAAAAGTATACATTTAGAAAGGTGGATTTTACTGTTAGTAACAGTAAATGGGGATGTGAAAATGAAAATAAAATAAAATGTAAAAGTTTATTCTTTTAAGAAATTATTTCCTGGGGCGCCTGAGTGGCTCAGTCAATTAAGCGTCCGACTTCGGCTCAGGTCATGACTTCACGGTTTGTGGGCTCGAGCCCCGCAATGGGCTCTGTGCTGATGGCTCAGAGCCTAGAGCCTGCTTTGGATTCTGTGTCTCCCTCTCTCTCTCTCCCTCTCTCTCTCTCTCTGCCCCTCCCCCACTCACGTTCTGTCTCTGTCTCTCAAAAATAAATAAATGTAAAAAAAAATTTTTTTTTAATTATTTCCTGAACCTCTTGGTATAGGGAAAAAAAGGCAGGAGGGAATTAAAACTCACCAAAATCACTCTGAGGAATTTCTGGATTATATGATTGTCATTATACTCAAAAGTTGGTAAATATATATATATCCTTTAAGACATGAAAATACAATAAACTTGGAATATACAAAATATAGAGATACAACTTTAAAAACTGAAGGACACAGTAATTCTTCAATCCTCAAAACTTGGATATGATGTTTTTTTTTCAATCTTTTCATTTAATCAAATAGGTTTTGGGCATAAGCATTCTCATTTTAAGGTACTTTAAAACAACTTCCAATAAGACACTTTGAAATGTCATAGAGTAATTCACACAATCCGAAACGTAAAAATTGGTGAAATGATTTAATTCCACTCACTGAATACGAACAACACCTCCTAAGCATGGGAAACAATGTTAGCTGTTTAAACGGTGACTGGGAAGATGAGTAGGCTGATGACTGAATTAATGGAAGAAAAAACACACATAAGACAGAGGCTTTAAGCAAGGCTGAGCCCACACACAACAAAAAGGGATGCTGGGGCTGCTTGAAAGCTTGGCTGCAAGAGCCAGAGTTCCACTAAGCGCAGAGGCAGCAGTAAGCATGGCCTGTCGGGAAGTCTGGAAATAAAACCAGTAGATGGAGGAGGAAGCAGAGTAGAGAGAATCTGTGATTGGAATTCAAAGGCACAACAGCGGCGAATCAAAATCCTCCAAGTACGGAAGGCAGCATCCGGGAGGAAGGGTTCACCTTGTCAAAGAGCTTGGCTACCTCTCTCTCAGACACAAAATACAAATGACCCAAACGAAATACGCTAATACTGATCATGTGCGAGAAGGCAGGCAGTGCCATGTGATGTACGAGGATGGCCGTTGTGCTCCAGGAGATCAGGGTGGGAGAACTTGGGCAACACCGAACACTGAATCGATTATGCCCTCCACCCCACCCCTAGGCGTCAGTCAAAATCAAAATAATATTAAAAACAAATTACCTGAGGCGCGCCTAGGTGGCTCAGTCGGTTGAGAGCCTGAGGGTGGCTCAGGTCATGATCTCACAGTTCGTAGGTTTGAGCCCCGCATTGGGCTCTGTGCTGACGGCTCAGAGCCTAGAGTCTGCTCCGGATTCTGTGTCTCCCTCTCTCTCTGCCCCTCCCCTGCTCACGCTTTGTCCTGCTCTCTCTTAAAAATAAATAAAAACATTAAAAAAATTTACCAAAAAAAATTACTTGTAATGAAATTCAATGAAGTCCTGATACTCCCTTAAGAACAACTTTTGTTGCCTTGCTTTAAAAAGAAACGACGTTCAGTGCTTCTGTTCCGCTGGTGCCCGAAATTCACATCCAGTCTGTTGCTGGCGGCTTGCTCAGGCCATGCGTGTGGGACGGCATCACCTCAGTGAATGCACACAGCGATGGGTTGTTTGCTCAGTCTCCGGGGGATGAATCGAGGTAAACAGGCTCCCAAGATTCTGTTAATGTAAGTGAAAAAGCAAATGCATTAATGAAGTGAGAATGTTACAAACAACCCCGATATTCTAATTTCTAGCCCACCTTCTCCCTGTGCTGTTTAATTCACGCTAGGGATATCCTTTTCCAGGGCTTAATAGTCATCTGTTTGCATTTTTGCCTTTATCAGAGAACCTCAGAAACCAGGCACAGGATTAGAAATGTACATAGGGGCACCTGAGTGGTTCAGCCGGTTAAGCATCTGACTCTTGGTTTCCGCTCAGGTCATGATCTCACGGCTTATAAATTCTAGCCCCGCACTGGGCTCCTGCTTGGGATTCTCTCTCCCTCCCTCTCTCTTTCTGCCCCTCCCCCACTTGTGCTTGCTCTCTCTCCCTAAGTGAATAAATCAACTTATATAAAAAAATGTACATTAAGTGAACACAGAAGCAAGCCTTCACATACCAGGAACTACACCAAGCACTGGACACGCACTGAAAAATGAAGGAGGTACACTGTAAACTTCCTATCTTAGAGCCTAGCAGAGGACAGTAACATTAAAACAATAATTATAAAAATGGAATTCTGCAAAACAATAGAGGAATTGATTCAGCTGGTGTGGCCAGTGGAAGCACCTCTGAGAAAATCACATTGTAACTCACCTTTTGCTACATGGTCTCAAAGTACACTCTCCCAGCCCTGATGCTACTTGGGAGAAAAATTAAGAGTCTAAGTGCCAGAAGTTTTGTATCCTGCAGATTGAATGTGACAGCTAGTATTTTAAAAAATGACACTTGGAAGCCATGAGAAAGGCGTGTTCTGGGGTCAAACCATCGAATTGGAGATGCTTGCTGACTGCAAGACCCTGGACTAGTGACTCAACTTGTACTAACATCAGTTCTTCATCTTGTAGAATAGATGTATCACATGCTTCGTAAATGATCATCAACACGAATCAGGGTAATCTGTGAAAAGCAATTAGCACAATGACGAAGTGCTAAGTATTCAATATCTGTCGTCACATTAGGTTTCTTCTCTGTAAATGCTTCACAGACCTTGCCAACTTTTGCTGTTGGGAAGGCGCTCTTTTCCCAATACTCATCGAGACTATTCCTGCTTGTTGACACACTCTTTCTTGAAAAACCTTAGTGTCCGATCAAGTTACAGACTTGGTCTTGAAGACATTCTGTAGTTTAGGTTGACTTCTTCAGAAATCTGATACGTACATCAAGATTTTGATAGGTTAAATGTCTCAAACAGAGGTCGTGTCACATCAGAGATGAAGAGGATGGGTTCCAGACCCCACTGACCTGGGTTAAAAATCCCAGCATTACCATTTATTAGCTAAGTGACTTTGAAATAAATACTTAAACTTTCTGTGGCCCGATTTCATCATATATAAAACAATAATAATAATAGTACCTGCCACATACTATTGTTATAAGGAATAAATAAGTGTGTTACGTAGAGAGCTTAAAACCTTGTCTGGCACTTAAACACTGGTATATGCATTAGCTACTATAATGCTTTCATTAAATCTTCTCAACTATACACTTTAAATGCTAACATTTAATGAAATTGTAAGGTCTGTGGAACCTTTAGATATTGTTCATTGTATCTCCAGTACTTAGAACAGCATCTACTCAACAAGTATTATAAATATAAACACAAATTAATATAAGTTAATACACTAAATTCATGGGTGAGTGAAGATACATGAATTCCTATGTTACAGATAAGGATATTATAACTGAAGGTAGTTTGCTGATTTCTCCAATATGTACCGAACATGTAACAGGATCAGCCTATGTCTCTGACTATAAAACACCTAGGCTTAACCACATATATTTGTAGTGGAAACATGCAGGGCTCAGCTAAGGGAAAAGAGAAAGCAGATCATGGAAATAACCAGTTTGGGGAACTGCTAATGGTGGGGCTGAAGAACAAAAGGGAGTCCAAATTGACAGAAAATCCTATACTAAAGTGTATTCCAAATCAGAATCTTTTAGGATGGTGCTCCAGAATCTGAATTCCTAACAAACAGCCCGGTAATTCTATGCTCTCAATGCTTGGGACGTCCTTCGTAGAACATACTCCAAAGGGACTGACATGGTGGACGCTGAGGTTAGGAAGTGAAAGGCAAGGATGTAGGAATGTAACCAAGGGTAGAAAATTCAGAGAGGTTACAATCGGGAGTAAAGTACTAGTCTCGAAGGGGATCATCAAGAATCTCTCCAGTGAGAGGGCTGAACTGCTGTTGGAATAAACTCGAAGTATCTTAATGATCTATCAAAAGTATATTTTTATTACTTGGACTATTGAAAGTTGTGGGTTTGTTGTTGTTGTTGTTGTTGTTGTTGTTTGGTTTGGTAAAGATTGGAAGAAATAGGATGCTGAGATTCCAAAGAGTTCTCATGGCGTGCACTTGAACCATCTCCGCAATGCAGTTTACCTTTCCCTCCACGCTTCTGTGCCCTGGGATTGAGGAGGGCAGTGTGGCACCTGACTGTCTGTTAGGAGGAGAACTGCCACTGAGTGTCTCCAACATACTCGCCTGTCCTACGGACAAAAGTCACAGTGTCAAACTCTAGCCTATACCGCACAGAGTCCTAAGTGCAGGTCATGTGTATGAAGCTAGCAAGTAGTTGTAATACTTATCTCTCAATTATCATTGATTATTAGATAACAATACATCTGCCTCTGGGGCACCTGGGTGGCTCAGTCAGTTAAGCATCCGACTTCATCTCAGGTCGTGATTTCACTGTTCCTGAGATCTCACTGTTCGAGCCCCATGTAGGGCTCTGTGCTAACAGCCCAGAGCCTGGAGCCGGCTTCAGATTGTGTCTCCCTCTCTGCTCTTACTCCGCTCATGCTCTATCTCTCTCTCAAAAATAAATGAACATTAATTTTTTTTTATAAATTTCACCTGCTTTTAAGAGTCACCCCTCTTTATGGTACTATCTTAAAAATCACAAGCATAAGTTTAAAAATTAAATAGTTATCGCTTCAAAAACACGTATGTCATATATGTATGATTTTTTAAAAAATACTCAGAAAATGTTGTTTTGATGTTGCCAAGAAACGAGCATTAAGTTTAGCAATAGTGGGCCCACAAGTTTTCACACATGATCCTAATTTAGTCCTTTTCTTTAGGCTAAAGAGGAAATGCATTTCCAATTAATAATTCAATGCATTTGTGCATGAAGAGATGAATATTTTGGATGCCATCCTTAATATAAGAAATGGAAACTATTCCTTAAAACTGCTTCATAAATACTCAGTATGTCTACCAATTACTAAATCTGTTTGCATATGTATCTATCTTTACATATTTCGGTAATGTTAAGGAATTCTCAGAGACAACGATCGATTTCCTATAAATGGAAAGCCTCTAAAATTGATCTAACGGTGCTTACTCAGCCCATCTTATGTAGTTTAGGTATTTACCTACTCTTTCTCCCATAATGTCATATTGGTAAATATTCAGCGAACTCTTATTCTAAAGCTTCTTTTGTTGGCTCTCTGATGCTCTGTGGTATGCCATCCATCCACTTTTTACCTTCTTCCAACTTTCTGAAGAGCCTCTGGCTCCCTCACTTCCAGCTCAACATTTAACGAAGCCACTCTCTTGAAAGTTATTACAAAATCTAATACTTTTCCCAGTCCTCATTTTTAAAATGAGCCTGTTCCAACAACTTTGCCCTCATTTGATTTCCAGAAAATGGCAAGTTTTTAAAGACATTTTCTCAGTCTCCTTTCATTTTGAAAATGTTACATTATGCAACATACTTAACAGAGATAGAAAATAATATAACAGATCTCTCATGGACTCAGCACTAAAACAGATGTTAACATTTTGTCATATTAAACTCAAAATTCACCTTTCTACCAGAATAAGAAGAAAATGATTCACAAACAGCCAGAGCCCTAACCAGAACCTTCCCCCCCCCCCCTCACTTCCCCAAAGGAACGTGTACATCATTTCCATGCATAGTTTTGTACATTTACTGCATGTGTATTCATAAACAATATACACTATGCCTTAATATTTGCATGACTCTTACCAAATTCTGCACCTCTTTCTGCAACATGCTTTTTAATGATATTATGGGTTTTAAAATTAGCCACGTTTATGCATGTAACTGAACTCTATTCCTTGCATCTGCTGTATACATCAAGATTTATTCATTTCTCTACCCCATGAAAATTCGTTTTTTCCCTCTTTTTTTGCAACAACACACAGTCCTGAAATCATAATCTTTGTACATGTCTCTGTGTATAAGAATTTCTCCAGGGTAGAACCTGAGGAGTAGAATCTCTAACTCAAAGAGCATGTGTGTCTTAAGTTTTATTAGTTATCAAGTTGTTCCCTTAAGCGAATGCCCCAGTTTGCACTCCCACCAGTTCTGTCCCACCTCTTCTCCATGTTCTCTCCACCACTTGCCATTACTAGATGCACTAATGTGTTTGGATGTGATGGATGATGGGATGGATAGGACAGAGTATCTCCTCCTTTGGGTTTGTATTTTCCTTATTGCCAGTTAGGCTGAGCGTCTTTCCCTATGTTTATTGTTCACTAGTGTTTATCTCTTGTCATTTACATGCTCATAGTCTTTGCCCACTTTCTGTTGGGTTCTTTTTATTAATATATAGAAGCATTTTACTTTGTTTATATATATATATATATATATATATATATATATATATACACACACACACACACACACACACACACACATATATAATTTATTGTCAAATTGTTTTCCATACAACACCTAGTGCTCATCCAAAGAGGTGCCCTCCTCTATGCCCATCACCCACTTTCCCCTCTGCCCCACCCCCCGTCCACCCTCAGTTTGTTCTCAGTATTTAAGAGTCTCTTATGGTTTGCCTCCTTCCCTCTCTGTAACTTTCCCCCCCTTCCCCTCCCCCCTGGTCTTCTGGTAAGTTTCTCAGGATCCACATAAGAGTGAAAACATATGGTATCTTTCTCTGCCTGACTTATTTCACTTAGCATAATACTCTCCAGTTCCAACCACATTGCTACAAATGGCCAGATTTCACTCTTTCTCATTGCCAAGTAGTATTCCATTGTATATATAAACCACATCTTCTTTATCCATTCATCAGTTGATGGACATTTAGGCTCTTTCCATAATTTGGCTATTGTTGAAAGTGCAGCTATAATCATTGGGGTACAAGTGCCCCTATGCATCAGCACTCCTGTATCCCTTGGGTAAATTCCTAGCAGTGATATTGCTGGGTCATAGGGTAGATCTATTTTTAATTTTCTGAGGAACCTCCACACTGTTTTTCAGAGCGGCTGCACCAGTTTGCATTCCACCAACAGTGCAAGAGGGTTCCCGTTTCTCCATATCCTCTCCAGCATCTATAGTCTCCTGATTTGTTCATTTTAGCCACTCTGAGTGGCATGAGGTGATATCTCAGTGTGGTTTTGATTTGAATTTCCCTGATAAGAAGTGACGCTGAGCATCTTTTCATGTGCCTGTTGGCCATCTGGATGTCTTCTTTAGAGAAGTGTCTATTCATGTTTTCTGCCCATTTCTTCACTGGATTATTTGTTTTTTGGGTGTGGAGTTTGGTTAGTTCTTTATAGATTTTGGATACTAGCCCTTTGTTTGATATGTCATTTGCAAATATCTTTTCCCATTCCGTTGGTTGCCTTTTAGTTTTGTTGACTGTTTCCTTCGCAGTGCAGAAGGTTTTTATGTTGATGAGGTCCCAATAGTTAATTTTTGCTTTTAATTCCCTTGCATTTGGAGATGTGTTATGTAAGAAATTTCTGCGGCTGAGTTCAGAGAGGTTTTTTCCTGCTTTCTCCTTTAGGGTTTTGATGGTTTCCTGTCTCACATTTAGGTCCTTCATCCATTTTGAGTTTACTTTGGTGAATGCTGTAAGAAAGTGGTCTAGTTTCATTCTTCTGCACGTTGCTGTCCAGTTCTCCCAGCACCATTTGTTAAAGAGACTGTCTTTTTTTCCACTAGATATTCTTTTCTGCTTTGCCAGAGATTAGTTGGCCATACTTTTGTGGGTCCAATTCTGGAGTCTCTGTTCTATTCCATTGGTCTATGTGTCTGTTTTTGTGCCAATACAATGCTGTCTTGATGATTATAGCTTTGTAGTAGAGGCTAAAGTCTGGGATTGTGATGCCTCCCGCTTTGGTCTTCTTCTTCAAAATTGCTTTGGCTATTTGGGGTCTTTTGTGGTTCCATACAAATTTTAGGATTGCATGTTCTAGCTTTGAGAAGAATGCTAGTGCAATTTTGATTGGGATTGCATTGAATGTGTAGATAGCTTTGGGTAGTATTGACATTTTAACAGTATGTATTCTTTTGATCCATGAGCATGGAATGTTTTTCCATTTCTTTGTATCTTCTTCAATTTCCTTCATAAACTTTCTATAGTTTTCAGCATACAGATCTTTTACATCTTTGGTTAGGTTTATTTCTAGGTATTTTATGATTCTTGGTGCAATTATGAATGGGATCAGTTTATTTCTCTTTCTGTTGCTTCATTATTGGTGTATAAAAATGCAACTGATTTCTGTACATTAATTTTGTACCCTTCAACTTTCCTGAATTCATGGATCAGTTCTAGCAGACTTTTGGTGGAGTCTATGGGATTTTCCATGTAAAGTATCATGTCATCTTTGCAAAAAGTGAAAGCTTGACTTCATCTTTGCCAATTTTTATGCCTTTGATTTCCTTTTGTTGTCTGATTGCTGATGCTAGCACTTCCAACACTATGTTAAACAACAGCAGTGACAGTGGACATCCCTGTCGTGTTCCTGATCTCAGGGGGAAAGCTCTCAGTTTTTCCCCATTGAGGATGATGTTAGCAGTGGGCTTTTCATAAATGGCTCTTATGATGTTTAAGTATGTTCCTTCTATTCCAACTTTCTTGAGGGTTTTTGTTAAGAAAGGATGCTGAATTTTGTCAAATGCTTTTTCTGCACCTATTGACAGGATCATATAGTTCTTATCTTTTCTTTTTTTAATGTGATGTATCACATTGATTGATTTGCGGATGCTTAACCAGCCCTGCAGCCCAGGAATGAATCCCACTTGATCATGGTGAATAATTCTTTTTATATGCTGTTGAATTCGATTTACTAGTATCTTGTTGAGAATTTTTGCATCCATATTCATCAGGGATATTGGCCTGTAGTTCTCTTTTTTTGCTGGGTCTCTGTCTGGTTTGGGAATCAGAGTAATGCTGGCTTCATAGAATGAGTCTGGAAGTTTTCCTTCCCTTTGTATTTTTTGGAACAGCTTGAGAAGGATAGGTATTATCTCTGCTTTAAATGTCTGGTAGAATTCCCAGGGAAGCCATCCGGTCCTGGACTCTTATTTGTTGGGAGATTTTTGATAACTGATTCAATTTCTTCACTGGTTATAGGTATGTTCAGATTTTCTATTTCTTCCTGTTGGAGTTTTGGAAGTGTGTGGGTGCTTAGGAATTTGTCCATTTCTTCCAGGTTGTCCAGTTTGTTGGCACATAATTTTTCATAGTATTCCCTGATGATTGCTTATATTTCTGATGGATTGGTTATAATAATTCCATTTCCATTTGTGAATTTATCTATTTGGGTCATATCCCTTTCTTTTTGAGAAGTATGGCTAGAGATTTATCAATTTTGTTTATTTTTTCAAAAACCTAACTCTTGGTTTCATTGATCTGCTCTACTGTATTTTTAGATTCTATACTGTTTATTTCTGCTCTGATCTTTATTATTTCTCTTCTTCTGCTGGGTTTGGGGTGCCTTTGCTGTTCTGCTTCTATTTCCTTTAGGTTTGCTGTTAGATTTTGTATTTAGGATTTTTCTTGTTTCTTGAGATAGGCCTGGATTGCAATGTATTTTCCTCTCAGGACTGCCTTTGCTGCATCCCAAAGCTTTTTGGATTGTTGTCTTTTCATTTTCATTTGTTTCCATATATTTTTTAATTTCTTCTCTAATTGCCTGCTTGACCCATTCTTTTTTTTAATTTTTTTTTTAAACATTTATTTATTATTGCGAGACAGAGAGATACAGAGCGTGAGCAGGGTAGGGGTAGAGAGAGGGGGAGACATAGAATCCGAAGTAGGCCCCAGGGTCCGAGCTGTCAGCACAGAGCACCATGCGGGGCTCGAACTCACAAACTGCAAGATCATGACCTGAGCCGAAGTCATTGGCCCAACCAACTGAGCCACCCAGGGGCCCCAGACCCATTAATTCTTTAGTAGGGTGTTCTTTAACCTCCATGCTTTTGGAGGTTTTCCAGACTTTTTCCTGTGGTTGATTTCAAGTTTCGTAGCATTGTGATCTGAAAGTGTGCCTGGTATGATCTCATTTATTTTATACTTATGAAGGGCTGTTTTGTGACCCAGTATGTGATCTTGGAGAATGTTCCATGTGCACTCGAGAAGAAAGCATATTCTGTTACTTTGGGAGGCAGAGTTCTAAATATATCTGTCAAGTCCATCTGATCCAATGTATCACTCAGGGCCCTTGTTTCTTTATTGATCCTGTGTCTAGATGATCTATCCATTGTTGTAAGTGGGATATTCAAGTCCCCTGCAATTACCACATTCTTATCAATAAGGTTGCTTATGTTTGTGATTGTTTTATGTATTTGTGGGCTCCCATATTTGGCACACAGACAATTATAATTGTTAGCTCTTCTTGATGGATAGACCCTGTAATTATTATATAATGCCCTTCTTCATCTCTTGTTACAGCCTTTCATTTAAAGTCTAGTTTGTCTGATAAAAGTATGGCTACTCCAGCTTTCTTTTGACTTCCAGTAGCATGATAGATAGTTCTCCATCCCCTCACTTTCAATCTGAAAGTGTCCTCAGGTCTAAAATGAGTGTCTTGTAGATAGCAAATGTACGGGTCTTGTTTTGTTTTTTTTTTTTTTTTAATCCATTCTGATACCCTGTCTTGTTGAAGCTTTTAGTCCATTTACATTCAGTGTTATTATTGAAAGATATGGGTTTAGAGTCATTGTGATGTCTGTAGGTTTCATGCTTGTAGTGATGTCTCTGGTACTTTGTGGTCCTTGCAACATTTCACTCACAGAATCCCCCTTAGGATCTCTTGTAGGGCTGGTTTAGTGGTGATGAATTCCTTCATTTTTTGTTTGTTTGAGAAAACCTTTATTTCTCCTTCTATTCTGAATGAAAGACTTGCTGGGTAAAGGATTCTTGGCTGCACATTTTTCCTGTCCATCACATTGAAGATTTCCTTCCATTCCTTTCTGGCCTGCTAAGTTTCAGTAGATAGGTCTGCACTACTCATATGTGTCTACCTTTGTATGTTAAGGCCTGTTTATCCCTAGCTACTTTCAGAATTCTCTCTTTATCCTTGTATTTTGCCAATTTCACTATGATACGTCGTGCAAAAGATCAATTCAAATTACATCTGAAGGGAGTTCTCTGTGCCTCTTTGATTGCAATGCCTGTTTCCTTCCCCAGATCGGGGAAGTTCTCAGCTATGGTTTTTTCAAGTACACCTTCACCCCCTTTCTCTCTCTCTCTTTCTTCTAGAACTCGTATGACACAGATATTTTTCTGTTTGATTGCATCACTTAGTTCTCTAATTCTCCCCTCATTCTCCTGGATTTTTTTATGTCTCTTTTTCTCAGCTTCCTCTTTTTCCATAATTTTATCTTCTAAGTCACCTATTCTTTCCTCTGCCTCTTCAGTCCGAGCTGTGGTCACCTCAATTTTATTTTGCACCTCATTTAGAGCACTTTTTAGTTCCTCGTGTCTTAGTCCCTTGATCTCTGTAGCAATAGATTCTCTGCTGTCCTCTATGCTTTCTCAAGCCCAGCGATTAATTTTATGACTCTTATTCTAAATTCTTGTTCCATTATGTTGCTTAAATCGGTTTTGATCAATTCGTTAGCTGTTGCTACTTCCTGGAATTTCTTTTGAGGAGAATTCTTCTGTTTCGTCATTTTGGCTAGTTTTCTGTCCCTTATGCATTTTAAAAGCTTGTTGTGTGCTCTGACCTGTGAGCACTGCTATACTGAAGAGGGGTCATACATTGTCCAGGGCCTGGCCCTTCAGAAGTGTTCTTTCGGTGATTGTTAGTTGCTCTCTGTGGTTGTGACTTTGGTTACTTTATTACCCTACTCCTAGTGGTACTTTGGACTCTCCCGCAGGTGTGCTTTGATTTGTTCCTTGGAGTAGCCCTGGAAAGGAAAACAGATAGACAAACAGGAGACAAAAACACACAAACACACACATAACACAACAAAGAAACAAACAAAAGCAAAAAACTAAAAACTAAAAACAAAATACCCAAAACACCAACTCCGTAAGGAAGAGGGTGGAGGTGGTGGTGAAGGAAAAGCACAAACAAAGACAGAATGATAGGAGCAGGGGTGGGGTGGGGGGGCGGGGAGAGAAAATATACACTGACTAGGCAGAGAGACTAAAAGGCTTAATCCAGAGAGACAGAATGGAAAATGAAGGAGGCGGGGAAAACGAAACGAAGGTACAGTTACCCAGACAGAGAAACTATATGGCTTGATTATTCCAGAGGGACAGAAAAGAGTGTAAAGGAGGTGTAGAACATGTGTCAAGACAGTGGATTAAACACGTCTGTCTAGACAGACCAATAGCCAGAGTAACCAGCCTAGGGGCGGGAAGAGATAAGGAGGAGAAATGGGGGGTTGGGGAAGAATATACCCATATATCCAGAGCTGACCTAGAGTTCATCCAGGCAATGCTGCATCGCCGGTTGGGAGTAGCTCTTCGCAGGGTCTGTGCCGATCCGGTGCATACGCAGTTACCCAGTGCAAGGGGTGAGCTTTGGGGTGATCTGGACCCACCTCCACTGTGGGCCCCAGGAGCGATCCCTGAGGTCCTGCCTTGGTGGTGGTGGTGGTGGTGGGGCAGGGGATGGTGATCCCTCAGTCTCTTCTCCACGGAGCCGGAAAGGTAGACTCAGTTGGAGTCGTCCTCACTGTGCCCCGGGCGCAGACAGGGCGGTCCTTCTCGCTCCACCAACTCCCCTGACCCTGCGCTTGGCTAGGATTCAAAGTCCCGCTCCGTGCACTCAGGTGCTGGGGAGGCACCTCTCAGTGTGGAGATGTGTGGTCCGGCTGGCTTTGTCCGTGCCCTTGCACTTCGGGGAGGACCGCCTTCTCCTACTGCGGACTGGCCACTGCCCTTGCTGCAAGCCCCCGGGGTGGTGGACACAGGCAGGCTTTGTCTTTTCCCACAGCACTCCAGGGAAACGGCAGCGTTTTCCTCTACTTTCTGTTTTTTGAGAGAGAGCGTGCATGTGTTAACAGGGAAGGGGCAGAGAGAGAGGCAGACAGAGAATCCCAAGCAGGTTCCTTGCTGTCCGAGCAGAGCCCGATGTGGGGCTGGAACTCATGACCTGAGCCGAAATCAAGAGTCAGATGCTCAACCAACTGAGCCACGCAGGTGCCCCTACGAGCACTTTAAATAGACATTACCCCTTTGTTTACTTACATAGAATGTAAAATATCTTCTGACACTTTGTAAAAAACTTCAAAAAATCTTTTAACAAGGTCTTTGCTTTTTCTATTTGCCATGTAAAAGTTTTACTTCAAATATCGTTTTTTAAATGTTTGCTCTGTGTTGTGAAATAATGTTTCCCATGTGTTACTCTATTGGTATAGTATTAACAGTATCATTAGGTTACTCTTTTGAGTTTTGTTGTTTGAATCTTAGGAATTATTGTTTGTTTTTTAATCTGATTTATCTATTAATGACTGATGGAGGTGTATAAAAATTTCCCATTACAATGATGACCTTCTTGATTCCTTCTTACACTTTTATCAGGAGATATGTGAAGCATGCTCAACCAAATTTGGAATTACTAAATCATTCTGGTAAATAAAACTTTTTATCACTATGTATTAACAATGTTTATGTTAATGCTTTTTTGCTTTCAAATCTATTTTGCCTGATGTTATATATTTATACCAGTTTTGTTGGAATATCTCTTCAATTTTTTCCTGTCTGTGTTCTCCTTCTGAAATCATGATTAGACTCTCATTCTGTGTATCTTTTATAAGCTCTTTGATATTTTCTATCACTTTCTCCACGCTTCATAAGGTAATTGTTTATCAGATGAATCTTTAAATTTACTCTTTTATCTTGTATTGAATTCTAATTTCAGTGATACATCTTGTATCTGGAAATCATATGTGGCTCTTTCACAAACCTGTCTGTTAGATTTTGTTATACACTCTTACGTAGTCAGAATTTTTCCTACTTTTATTGCTTGGTAGTCATTAAATACACTTCTTTAAAAATTCACATCCAGTATCTCCCGTCCCTCCAGGGACTGCTTATGCTGTTTTGTATGTCCTACTCATATGAGATTGCTTCTTTAGAAGTTTGGTGATTTAAAAACGTGAGCGCATATTTCTTGTGACTTTATGTGCATGGACCCTTTGTTGGTTGGGACAAACAGGTGCTCCTTTAGAGGATCCGTGTGTGCTGCTGTAAAGAACACTTCCAGCCCAGGGCTGCCTGAAAACACACGGAATGTTAGGTGTCTGAGGAACACATTAGTGCTATGTATCCTGGCTTCAAGTTCACACCTGGACGACATCCACTGTGGACTTCACCTGTCTAGACTCTTCACGCACTTGAGTTTGCTCCCTGACCTAGGCTAAAAATGGCTCTATAATGGGATTGTTGGAAGAGGATATGGACCTTGAAGAACATGGAACAGAGGGGCAAAAGGCAAAACTCAAAATATTACAGGGATACTGCGTGGCTTTCCCAAGACTGGAAAAACATATATGCTTCTATTTTTGGACGTAAGAGTGTGAGGGCCTTGGGGTCCTGCCCACTTACGTACAAAGCCCCCCAGAGAGGTATGGCTTCAGTGTCTGCAATGCCTAACGTTGGCCCAGAGGGAACAGAGTGCACAAACCTGTAAACAGCAAGCATGGGCCACCCAAGGGACAACAAATGTAAATCTTTAAAGGTGTCAGCTAATGCCAACAAGAGAGCTCCACCCACAAGGAGTTAGGAATGGCACTGGATCCACTTGGAACACATATCCCCAAAAGAATGATTTAAGTAAATTTGTGGTTCAGAGGCTATGAGCAAACAGACAAATAAATAAAAACCCACCACTTGAGAGGGCTGCGGTAGGAGAAAGATCATCAAGGGAAAGCCAGGTTTACGTGAGCGCGTTGACGTGAAGCAGATGTTCAGAGGCGAGTTTGAGGTTGGAAGAGGTTTTGCCAATGATGAATTTGAGGGAAGCGCCATGCAATCATCCAGTAGATGGGAGCAGGTGAGACGTAGGGCAGAAACGGGCTCGTGTGGAACCTTAGTGAAGTCAAAACGAGGTAGACACAGGAAGATCTGGGAGACTGCGTTCTGATGGCTTCATAGACAGGGATAAAAAGCTACGGTATTTGCCCTGGTGGATTCACAGTCACGACAGCTGGGAGGTGAGGGTGACATGAAGGTTGGGCGCCCTCTGACCCTTGCAGTGGAAATGAGGGTACTGGGATCACAGCAGAGGACAGGAGATTGAGGGAGCACCATTTAATTTCAGTGCTTAGGACTTGTCTTCAGCCCTTTTGTAAATAGGACAACCTTTTTTTTTTTAATGTTTGTTTATTTTTGAGAGAGAGTCAGAGCATGAGTTGGGAGGGGCAGAGAGAGGGAGACACAGAATCCGAAGCAGGCTCCAGGCTCTGAGCTGTCAGCACAGAGCCTGACGTGGGGCTCGAACTCATGAACTGTGAGATCATGACCTGAGCTTAAGTCGGACACTTAAGCTCCCCTAGGCACCCCTAGAAATAGGACAATCTTAATATGAGTGAGCAAGAGGGCAGAGATCATTAGAACCACTAAAATATGAAAAACTCCATAGATACCCCAAAAGTATTCATTGATATGATTCAGGAAATTGTTAAGATTGATGAATTCTGCATCTTGAGATGGCTATATAATGCCATCTAGCAGAATATTTCATACACGTCAATTAACACCAAGATATTCCCTTGTCTAATCTAAAGCTATAGACAATTTTTACAGGCATCGAGGCAGCAGATATTTTTCTACCAGAGGGAAAAACTCAGTCTGGTTTCAGCCTTGTCCAGAGCAAATTTTAACACAGAAGAAAACTGAGCAATTGTCACAGGATTTTCAAGGTAAAGAGGTTGTGACCCAAGGATTACATCCAGCCACCACATTATTATAAAGGCAGCAGGCAGGTACTCATAAAACTCAAAGAACTCGGGAAACACAGCACTCATGATCCCTCTTGAAACACTGCTCAACAATAAATTCTAGCCACTTAAGAAACAATCTATGAATCAAGAATTGAGGAATGGTGCGGCTGCGTTAAAAGGTTTGTTTCTGAGCTTTGAAACCTATTTAAATAGACTCTAGGGAGTCCGTTATTTTTTTTTTTTACATTTGGTTTTTGGAACTGCTCTGAGAGAACGAATATATATTATTTGAAGTGTTTGTCTTGAAAACACCTTTCTATCGAGAGAACAGAGGATAGGACCGATCAGGCTGTGATATTCTTTGATAAAAAAAAGTACCAATTTAAAATCAAAAGTACAAATTTTGGAAACCTCAGAGGAAAAAAAAAAAACACTTCTAAGCTTACTGTTTTTTTTCCCCCCTTTTCCCTAAAAGAACACAAAATCAGCAACAGCGAAATTCTGGGAAGACCCTGGAACCAGATAAAACAATCTTACTAAACACTGAATCACAGTTAAAGAGCAGTTGCCCAGCAACCGACGATCTCATCATTTCCTTTAAATCCTCCACACTGCGTGTTTGTGTGTGTGTGTGTGTGTGTGTGTGTGTGTGTGTGTATTTGTGTGTGTGTGTGTGTGTGTGTAACAATCTCGTAAAACTAGGACAGACTAAGAAGTCATGGAAAGAGGTGGGAAATGAAGTTTGTGGGAGGGGTAAACTGAATACAATTTGACTGCAAATCTGATGCAGATGCTCAAAGGCCCCGCACCAGGTCGAGCAGTTTGGGCCACAAAACCCACGAGATAACTCAAATACCTCCCTCAGCCGAACAACAGGCAATCGGAGAAAAACAAATGCCGCAGAAGCTTCAAAGTCCACGGTTACCAAAGGAGAATCACCCACCACTGAGGCAGGAAGGGTTTCAGGGCTCCCACCGCTTCATTTGGCAGATGAGCCAATGCGCCCAGGAAGGCAGGGGGTGGGGGGAGACTGCGGAGCACGCATCCAGGAGCCGAGGGAAGGGGCCAGCCGCCCGGGTCGCACTCCCGGGCCACTGTCCTTTCCAGCAGCCGTACTGTCTCAGATTGAATACAGGTGTTGTGTAAATGGCACCATGTGTCATTAAGCAGTTATTAACTAGTCAGACTTGGCTGCAATATCAATAACTCTCTCTTCTTCTAAGAGATCACAACTTTTAACTTTCTAGTAAACGGCAGCTTCCACTGGGTACAAACTTCTAGAGAACGTTTACTCCCGAAGCCTTCTAAGTCATGGTCTCGTGGATGACCACAGACGTCCCCTACTCTCATGCCGAATTTACACCTCCCATTGCAAACACTCCGGCAATGAACATCGGAGGCGCACGTGGCCTGTCTTAAGTGTGAACACTCGTCTCGTGTAGGAATTCAAGCACCTTTAAGGGGACCTAGCACCATACTGATTTCTGACATCGCCATCGAAATGGGTGTGTCAACACAATCACCGGGTGTACAGAATACCACTGAGTGACTATCTTAGTGTGGAGTGTGGGCTGCTATCACGAACCTCCACAGACTGGGTGGCTTAAACAACAAACATTTACTTCTCTGAAGGCTGGGAATCCCGTGCCGGCACGGTCGGCTCCTCGGTGAGGGCCCCCTGCCTGGTTGTCCTCATAAGGCTTTTCCCTGGTGGCTGTGCACCGGAAGAGGGACAGGGGATTAAATGGACACGAATGTATACTTTCTATCATCGCTAGGGGAATCACTCTGTTTCGAATAGGTTCATTTAATCTTTCCGGGAGCTCCTTCTGAGTTAGAGAGTGGTTTGGTATACAGAGTAGGGAAAAGTATGTCCTAGGTGTGGGATGTGGCTTGAGAGAAGTCTTAAAGTTGACAGAGGGTAAGATAAAATACAATTATTAATGCCCGGAATTGTCCTAAGTGCTTGGTATAGGTGATTTAATTGTAATTGAAGCCTCTACAAAATGGTTATTTTATTACTGCTGTGTTGCAGCAGAAGCTTAGGCCTAGAGAATTGGAGCCACATGCCCAGGATAAATCCAACAAGGCCCGGGACCAGGACTCAAAGCCAGGATTCCCGATTCCAGGACCGGGCTCGTCAACACCGTACTGGTCAGCCTCTCTCTGGATATCATAATGAGTAAATGTCCCTATTCACAGTAAACTCGTTGTTTTTAAAAAGACTGCTTGATTTTTTTTTTTTTTACTTTAGCTTTCAATAGCATGCTGGATTTATTTTTCTTTTCATAAAGTTTCTGCTGAATATTTGACACTAATAATTCGATTTGCCATGATTTTCTGAAGACATTTAGAAAATGCTGATTATTTAATAATCAACAGATTATCAATTGAACAGAACATGTATTTCCTTTAGCTCTCTTGTTAGTAAAAGTGGTCCATTTAGAACAAAATATAAAATGGAAAAGGCTTATCTGTACATATCAGTTAATAAAATACTGCACTGAGGAAATTATTCAACTAATGAATCAAGAGCACAGACTTAGCTGAAACAGAAAACAGAATTTAATATAAATGTTTAATTTCTGTATGTTAGCTTGAATTTCGCTTTTGAATTGAAGAGATCTCAAACGTGAAAGAAATAAGAACCTGTGAGATCTGAAATTTTTTGCAAATGTAGGGGCGCCCGGGTGGCTCAGTCAGCTGAGCGTCCATTTCTTGATTTCGGCTCAGGTCATGATCTCACGGTTCATGGGTTTGAGCCCTGCATCGGGCTCTGTGCTGACAGTGCAGAGCCTGCTTGGGATTCTCTCTCTCCCTCTCTCTCTCTCTCTCTCTGCTCCTCCCCAACTATCTCTTTCTTTCTTTCAAAAATAAATAAATGAACATTAAAGAAGTTTTTCTGCAAAAACCTCCAATCTGTAAGTTCAGTTCTGCCATATTCTACTAAATGCATAGATGACAATCGGGAACACTTGGAAACAAAACAAGATATATACCAGACACTGTGAAAAGTACACTTGACTAGATAATCCACACTTTTCATTTTTTAGTGATAAATGAAAGCTGAGCCTATTCATAACACAATATTTTCAGTGCTTTTGAGACAATTATTTTCAGTCCCCCCATAAAAAAATCCTTATCAAATCACTATTCAGAAACATAGCTTTCTACACATTTTCATTTCTTCTGCCTATACTGTAGCACCTCATAATAACTCCCTGACAAGATTAAAAACAAAAAATCACAATAGTTTTTCTTAAGGCACCCACACGTACTTGGAAATGGCAAACGAACCTTGTTTGTTATCCCCCCCCCATTAGGATCCGACTTTTTACTGACTTCTGGGAAACACCCCTTATGCCTCGAAGACCTTAGCTCCTTACTGGTGTGTCCTCAGACATTACTATCATTAATACTGGCCAAATTCCATGTATACTTGGATGACTGGAGACCTGGTCCATGAGCTTCTTTCCTGCCTCTCCTCCAGTGATGCCTCATGGCCACCCCCTGCCCTGTCTTTATCAATCACTACAAATTCTCCACGATCTCAATTTCGAGTGTCTTATTCTCCGACCACCACTTTCTACCCATCCAGCGTCCTGCCTTTACTTGGCACCCAAAGTCCAATGACCCTTTTGCCACACTGGCCCCTACAACCCTACTGACACCACATCCATCCATTAAATTCCATGGTGGATCATTCTTACCGCTTCTTTGCACGCAGCCTAACTCCTTCTCCATCTCTTAAAGATTCATTTGCCAAAACCCAGTCTGTAGCTCAATCCAATGACCTCACTACTCTGCCCAGCTGTAGAAAAACACTGACTTGCCAAACACTTGAATTTCAATGACTGCAAATCCCAGGAGAGCTTTTAATAACACCGGCAGCCATGCTTTATTTCCCTGTCCCACTTGCCCTGCCAGACTCCTCGGTAACGAGAGCCTGCTGTCTCCTCCAACCTGCAACACCTTCTCTCCCACGCTCAGTCTCAGCTCGTGACTCATTTTCCTCACAAAGTAGAAGCATTCAGGGGGCGCCTGGCTGACTCAGCCGAATGAATGTCTGACTCTCGATTTCGGCTCAGGTCATGATCTCACAGTTGGTGTGTTCGAGCCCCGCATCGGGCTCTGAGCTGACAGCGAGGAACCTGCCTGGGATTTTCTCTCTCCCTCTCTCTCTGCCCTCCCCTGCTTGCTCTCTTTTAATACACATTAAAAAAAAAAAAAAGTAGAAGCATTCAGAAAGAGATTTCTACAAATCCCCACACCTGCAGCTACCTGCCCGCCAGCATTAGGACACACGTACTCTGCCTTCTCACCTGTTACTCCCCCACAGAATGGCCCTAGTCACCCAAACTGCCGACACCACCAGTCGTGCATGAGACCCCGTCTCCTGTCCTACAGACGCCAATCCACCGCCGTCTCTCCTGCCTCAGTAATTCTCTCTCTCTCTCTCTCTTTCCTCCTCACCCTTTCCTGGATCATTTCATTAACATACAAACATTCCCTTATTCCCCCCACCCTTCCCATTTCGACGGGGGTGTTTGCTCAGAAATCTCACGAACGACGTCTCTCCCCAGTTAGATAGCCACATACACAGGATGCAAGTATGTCCATTTCACCTTTGTGCAGATTTAAGCGAGTCGGTCAAAGCTAAGAGGGAACGCGAATTATGGATAAATGGTGTCTCTGTCTCAAAAGGAGAGCCTAACGAGGACATCTATTTCAGAACACCGGGTCCTGGCCCTAGCTTTATGTCACGACACCATGAATGGAATCACCTCACACAGCTGAGTGCTGCCAGATCACCAAGGGGCAATGGGGACGGTCTGCCGGAGAAGCGTTTCCATCTGTGCTCAGGGAGCGAGGCTAACGGGGACAGGCTCTTTCCTCAAGTTGATAGGGACAACTTCTTCGGTCTAAAGAACATCATCGACAAGTGAGGAGAGTTCCAGCAGCAAGGCAAGCAACGTCCTTAAGGCAACGCTGTAAGTTCGTGCAGGCCAAGGGCACACAAAACGAAAACAAGGTAGATGATATAGTTCTAGTCCTGGATCCCTCAGTTAGGTTGTGAAGTTTAAATGCAATCAGCCGGACGGTCATGTCTGGGAGAATGATTTGTCTTTGTCTGATGGCGCTTCAGTTGGATTGCAATTCACGCTAATTGTGATGCATTGTATACACTCCTTAATGTCAAGAGAACTAACCTTTTAGGGGAAATGTTACCATTGTCAAACGGTTCAATTGAAATTCTAGAAATGCCCGTATTTCTTCTATATTTCCAAATTATTTTCCGCTTTGCCATTATTTTTCCAACTTCCTTTAATGACTGAGTAAGTCTATCAGAAATGTGTGTTCACGGGGGCCTGGGTGGCTCAGTCAGTCGGTTGAGCCTCCGACTCTTGATCTCAGCTCGGGTCATGATCTCATGGTTAGTGAGACCAAGCCCTCCACTGGGCTCCTTGCTGAGTGTGGAGCCTGCCTGGGATTCTTTCTCTCCCCCTCTCTCTGCCCCTCCCTCGTTCTCTCTCTCTCTCTCAATATAAATAAATATTAAAAAAAGAAATGTATTTTCATGCTTAAATAAGAAAGACCAGACCCATCTAAAGAGGCAGAGGCCATGTGGACTGCTAAGTAGCATTCTTAAGACACGATCTCAAAGTGTTACCTCAGATGTTCGCAGATTAAGCTAGGTAAGAGTTGCTGTCCACGTATTACTAAAATAATTAACAAAAAGCCAATAATAACCAATATTTGCAAAATAGCTTATGCCATCCCCTGTATAAAGCTTTTCAAATACTATTTATTTGGACTGTCCGCTGCAGCCATGTGAAAGTCCAGACTCCTGCACGTGGTTTAAAATCATCTGGCCTCCACTTACTTCTCTCCTTATCTTTCCATTCTCTGGCCCAGTTCCCCAAATTTAATGCTCCAAAACAAAAGTGAACTCATTTTTATTTACAAAATATGCCAAGCTCTTTTTTTTTTCCTGATCTGTGCATATTCTCCCTCTGAAAAATCTCGCCTCTTCATTTACTTGGTTGTCATTCAACTGGTCCAGTTGTCACCTCCCCCCGCCCCCGGGGGGGGGGTCTCTGAGGCTCTCTCAGATGCACGTCCCCTAAAATGCTGTACTTGCTCATCTGCAAGGACCCTGTGATCAGGGGTCACCCACTCATCATTGCAGCCTCAGTCCCCAGCCCAAAACTTCCCGACAGATTTCAAAACGGACAGTACGCACTTGATCACCACAACGTTTTTACCAACAGGCAGAATAAATGTGACCATTGGTGCCTCGGTTTGCAAACGAGGAGCCTGAGACCCAGGGAGGCGAAATAAGTAGCCTGCAAAGAGACAGATTAAAAAATGGTAACAGGAGTTTGATTCTAGATCTTCCCGTTATAAATGATATATACTCTTTTCACGCGGGTGAGATACAAGCTCTGAAGTAATTGCACTGCGGCAATGAGAGCCTTCAGGGCACAGGTGGCAAATGTGAAAATGTGCACCAATTCCTGCAAAGTTATCGGTGAAATCAGAAATGAATTAGGATGCAAGGACATACACATACGAGCAATGGCACGGTAACGAAGTTGTGGCAACCCAAAACTAAAAGCATGTTCATTCTACAAAAGCTGCTTAATTGTCATCCCAGAGGACATAAAACTTAGGTGTTGCGTCTATGAAATCTGATTGGTGAGAGGATGCGAAATTCTAACAGGGGGACTCTCTGCCTTTCCCTGGCTATTAAAACACCCACTGCACTTGACCTCAGCTTTTGAAGGGGCATGTGTTGTCCTCCCTCAATGTGCCTCACCAAACATGTCTTCTCCCAAATTCTCCCATCTCGTCAACTAACCAACATTACAAACACAGTTGCTTTAAAAATCACAGAACTAAGTAAACAAAAATACTGAAAAAATACTCTGCCCAGGTAATGTCTTAGGATTTAAAATGAGGTGATATTCATTAGTCTGTGAGAGTCAAATGGCTGGTTTCTGCACAGAAACGCTGGTATAGAAAGGTAGATCTTCATCTGTTCTGAGCAATTCTTTCCCTTAACCTACAGAGCTTCGCTATGTACACCATTTCTTCGGAATCAGTGTAGAAGACTCCAAGAAATTCTGGCACGAGATGGAGCTGCGGCAGAATCGGGGAAGGCAGAAACGAGTGAAGCAGGTTTCACTCTCGTTTCCTCCAGCTTCTATGTCAGATAACATCTAGTACAGACGATAAGAATCTGCTCCTGAGAAGCGACGTAGATGTTTTATGTACTAGAATTTGAACCCCAAAGTTTAATGACTTACTAAGGGATGTTTTGTTACACAGCAGATGCTGCAGTATTTTTCGTGGTAGGGCTTTCTTCCTAGTTCATCAGGCTGGTTGCACCATATTGGATTTATACAGGTGACATGCCTCCAATGACCCTCCTTATGGGATCTGGCGGTGATCGCACGAAGACTAGCACAGGGCACAGAAAGTTTCCTGAGCTTGTGACTGGGCTTTCTGACCCCAGAGACATCCAACGTCTTAACAGAAGGTCTGGATTTGGAATCCCGGTGTTACACTGCTCTCTTAAAACAATAAAATTGGGAGAACATCAGGATAAGCGAGTTTTTAAGAAATCACCTTATCTTTGAGCTTCCCTAATGAATAAAAATAGATTTCTCTGAATAAATTTGTTTCGGAAATTCTGCATGCCATAGCAGCCCCAAGTTCTCCAAAGTATTCTGGAATGCTATGGTTTTCGTGAAATGTTTCAATAAAGAAAGCGTTCCGACTTGGTTCCCGAATCTCCTCCTGTCTGCTCACTTGACACATCCCATCTTTAACCATCCCGTGAGGTCACGCTGGGAGGAGTGCTGAACTAATCTAACCCTTCTCCGACAGCTGCACCGCAGAGGACGTTCTCTCTTTACTACTATTCTTCCAAAATGTAGACAAGACGTCTGTGTGTTCCCACCTGGTGGCGGGATACGATGTACTGTCTTAGGAGGCCCTTTCGGCTCTGGGTGGACAGGAAACAGAAAGCACCTCCTGTTGGAATCTGAAATGCATGCCGTCCCCAGACTCATCCTCCAAGCCCCTGACCAGAGCTGGATTGTGAAGCAACACGGAGGGTAGTCACTACTATCAATTTGGTTTGCCTTTTTGGTTTGGTTTTTTTTTGCACCGTGAGTTTCCTCACCTTCCTTCTGGGAACACAACCTGTTCTCCCGACAGATTCAGTTCTCGGCACGTCCTGTCTTCTTCCCCCCCGGAAGCTGTGATGGAACTGAGCATGAGCACATCACAAAACAGGGCCAGTGAGGGTCTTCCTGGGACCACGGGGAGAAGCCACACTCTCCTTCTGTTAAGCTGGGAGGGCACGGTGTCTGTTGGTCCTGATCACCTGCTTGTCTGGCACAGAAAGACGGCCTGTGCTGCAGAGGAAAACACACAGTGGAGACGAAGAGAGTCTGGCGAGGTGGGGAGGGCTTCCCGATCCTCAGGCGTGAGGACCGGAGTCTCAGAACACTTTGATACTGTGAGAAGCAGAAGTATGCTTCCCGGTACGTAACCCATAAATAATTTCATTTGAGAACATTTAAATAAAACCTATGATTAGGAACATCCTTGTTCACAAGGGTCAGACTGTCAGTGCCTGAGTGATTCAGAGATTTTGCGTACGGAATAAAATCTGAATGTAAATGTTTCATCTGGTAAATTGTTTCGGTTTGGTCCTTACTTTGGCAGTTAAAGATAGTTTATTTCTTTCGGGGCCTAAGAGCAGGCAAAAGCTTCTCTTTATTTAATCATTTGACATCCTACTATCTGGATTTGGTCTTAGGAAATTGTTAAAATTTCTCGTTGGGATCACCTCAGTGGCACTGAGGAACTGTACCTCCCTGTGAAAACTTCCGCACTTCGTGTTCTGGTGTGCTTGCTGGGGACGGGTGTGAAGAACAAAGTTCCTTACTCTGACTTCTTTACAACATCCTTCATCAAACACTCTGTACACGACCTAGAAAAAACTGTCCCCTCGCTGCCTGTGCCTTTCCTGTTTGGCAAAAGTCATCCTCAAAGATGTTATCAACTGAACGGAATGTTTTGTGTCTGGAGCTTTATTTAGGTCAGTGAGTCAAGCGTTGCCACAAGGCAGATCAAAATGGTGCCCTCCTGACTTGAACACCCAGAGCGAGCTCCGCTCCGAGAGCATTTAAGCGGCGGGGCGCCACGATACGTACGCTCGTGTCCTGACGGATGTGCCCAGAGATGCGTTCAGTTCTTGGGTTCCTTCCCACACGGCACCTCCCGCTGCACTTTATTGACACCAGATGTTCTTTTTATCAGTGAGGCTCCTACAATGTCTATTTAAAGTTAAATGGAGTAATTGAAGCCAGAGCGTGGTGCTCGGAATGAAGTAAATCAAAGCACATCACAGTCATAAAAATGCAGACTAGGGAAAGCATGAATGAGAGAAATCCATTATAAAAAAGAAAGCCAGACTAACACAGACCAAAAAGCTCTGATTAGAATTTATCATCTCACACAACACCGATAGGAATCAATTGGTAAGTGCTCAGAGCTCTGACGCCAGAATTAGTGAGCGTGCCTCACCATATAAATCAGGCGAGACTCTTCTGTCACAACGACCTTCCCCACGACAGCTCAAGGAAGACAATTCTTCACTAGGATCACCGGGGGGATCAGATGCAGAAATCCAGCTAACGACAGGAGACACGGACCTGAGGTCCGATCATTTTGCCGACGTAACGCTTTCGATGGAGGTTTTAACAAATCAAGGCTTAACCAATAATTGATGGTAGGAAATGGAGACGTGATTCAAAGTGATTTAAAAGAAAACTAAGACAGGAAGGACAGTGTGATTAGAAGGGCTCAAAGCGAACCGTGAACCGTGAGCATTAATAAATGTGGATTTTAATAGGCATGGGTCTGGCAGCCAGCGGACAGCAAGCGCTCAGACAGACTGAAAAGAACTGAGGAATCACAGTATTACCTCTCCTGAAAGGGATCACCGGAGGCAATCGTACGTACACCAAATTACAATAGTAACTGAAAAGCACAGAAATCAAAACCAAACTAACGTTATAAAGTGTAAGCATAGCAGGATAATGTTTTAATGAAGTTAACTACTGTTTTCCTTTAAAAAAAAAAATTCCAGGCATTTTCCCTATTTGATGCCCCATGTGGGCAAATACTGGTCTGCATTCATCACTTCAGCAAAGGGATGCGACCAGGCACAAAGCAGAAGGAGCCGCTCGGTCTCTGCCTTTTGTACTCCCAAAGATTAAATTCCTTGGGAGAACTGTAAGGATTTAGAATGAAATGTATGGGAAAAGCAAAGGGAAAAGAGGAGTGTCTCGTGCCAACTCCCACTCAGACTGGAAAAACAATCTGATGGGGGGAGAAGAGAAGAGACGAGACAGTAAGGAAATAATAAGGAAGAGAAACCGTACAGTCTCTGCGAGAGGGGTCCTGTGCCCTGACGCCGGAACACGATGCTCAGAGTGGGCTCGGGGAGGGCGGCAAACGACCAGTGAAAGTAAGGGACATCCGTGAAATGGATCCAGCCAGACAGAGCCCTGGACACGGAGAGTTTCCACTGCCACATCACGGGGCGGAAGCCATGGGATGACGCCCATGTCTCCAGTTTGGCTGTGGCGTGGAAGTGGATGCCAACAGACTTGAAGGGGCCTTGAGGACAGGAACCTGGGTTATCTCAGGAGGGATCTTTATGGCCAAATGGCAGGGACTAAATAGGGCACAGGAGGTCTCTGAGCATCCCCGCTGAGGTAGAGGACCCCAGGGCCCGATCGCCACAATATCCGGGTGCCACGTAAGCCTCCAAACAACTTCTTAGCATTCCTGCAGAGTTTTGGTATCAGTGTTGGGTTGTGATATAGAAAGACAGACTGTATACTTAAGGTTGAGGACCCACATTTATAATCATTATGAAAGTATTTCAAATGCCTTTGAAGAGAAGAGTACCATATGCGAAATGGAGGGAGGTATGTACAATATTGGAGAGAAGAAAGAAATAGCTGTCACAGAAATATGAAGTGTTTTAGAGAATCAAAATGACACGGTCAGCCAAGAGAAATGTGTGACTCCTGAAATCTGTAGAGCCCTCATCAAGGCAGATGGACACCTAGGGCCTTTTGCTTCTTTTTTGTGTAAAGTTTCTTTATTTTGAGAGAGAGACAGCACAGGCAGGGGAAGGGCAGAAAGAGAGGAAGAGAGAGACCATCCCAAGCAGCCTCTGCGATGTCGGTGCAGAGCCCGACCCGGGGCTCGAACCCACGAACCCTGAGACCACGACCTGAGCTGAAACAAAGAGACGCTTAACCGACTGAGCACCCCCCCCAGGGGCCGCCTAATGCCTTTTGCTTCTTAAAGGTAAGCCTAGCTCCTGGTGTTGGCCACTCTGACTCATGACCCCATCGAACAACTGTCCGCCGTATCACTGCAGCCTGAGAAAACACCGGACAAATCGGCCAAGGGAAGGTGTTCTGGCTTGGAGGCACGCGCATCCGCAGCCGTGAAGAAGTAGGCGTGTGCTACCCCACAGCAGAGGAGAGAGCAGGGCACAGGGTGCGAGGTGAGGCAGCCTGCCGTGTGTAGAGTCGTGCTGAGCCGCTTAAAATTCTAACACAGTAAAAGAAAAAGACGAAATAGCCTCTCTCTCAGGCTTTTTGAAACAGTCACAAGATGTACTAGGAAAAGCAGACTTAGGACCCTGTTTAGAAATGTCTCCTACCATTTTCAAGTGGGAACAAACAACCATTTTTAAAAGTTTTTGATTTAAATTCCAGTTAGTTAACATACTGTGTAATATTAGTTTCAGCTGTACAAAAGAGTGATTCAACACTTCCACGAATCACACGGTGCTCATCACGACGAGTGCCTCCTTCATCCCCATCACCTATTTCACCCATCCCCACCCCCCACCTCCCCTCTGGTGACCAGAGGTTTGTTCTCTAGAGTTAAGAGTCTGTTTATTGTTTGCCTCTCTCTCTTTTTTCCCCACTGCTTGATTGTTTTCTTTTTTTTTAATGTTTATTTATTGAGAGAGAAAGAGAGAGTGCACGCGCACACAAGTGGGGAGGGACAGAGAGAGAGAGAGAGAGAGAGAGAGAGAGAGAGAGAGAGAGAGAGAGAAGCCAAAGCAGGCTGTCAGCACAGAGCCCGAGGCAGGGCTCGAACTCACAAACTGTGAGATCATGACCTGAGCCGAAGTCGGCCACTTAACCGACTGAACCACCCAGGTGCCCTGTTTATTTCTTAAATCCCACCTGAGTGAAATCATATTTGTCTTTCTCTGACTTATTTTGCTTAGCATAATACTCTCTAGCTCCATCCATGTTGTTGCCAATGGCAAGATTTCATTCTATTATTGCTGAGTAACATTCCATTTCATATATACACATCTTCTCTATCCATTCATGACTCGATGAACACGGTCGGTTTCCCTAATTTGGCAACCCTTCATCAGATATGTCATTTGTAAATACCTTCTCCCGTTAATTACGTTGCCTTTTAGTTTTGTTGGTTCCTTCAGTGTGCAAAAGCTTTTCATTTTGATGAAGTCCCAATAGCTCACTTTTGCTTTTGTTTCCCTTGCCTCAGGAGATGTATCTAGAAGAAGTTGCTACAGCTAATGTTAAAGAAGTTACCGCCAGTGTTCTCTTCTAGGATTTTTATGGTTTCAGGTCTCACGTTTAGGTCTTTAATCCATTTTGAATTTATTTTTTGTGTATGGTGTAAGAAAGCGGTCCAGTTTCATTTTTTTTGCATACTGCTGTCCAGTGTTTCCAACACCCTTTGTTGAGGGGACATTCTTTTACTCATTAGATATTCTGTACTGCTTAGTTGAAGATTAACTGGCCACATATTTGTGGGTTCATTTCCGGGTTTTCTGTTCTGTTCTGTTGATCTATGTGTCTGTTTTGTGCCAGCACCGTACTGTTTTGATGATTACGGCTTTGCAGTATGAAGTCTGGAACTGCAGTGCCTCCAGCTTTGCTTTCCTTCTTCAAGATTACTTTGACTATTCAGGGTCTTTTGTGGTCCCATATGAATTTTAGGATTGTTTATTCTAGCTCTGTGAAAAAAACGCTGTTGGTATTTTGATAGGGATTGCATCGAATCCGTAGATTGCTTTGGGTAGTGTAGACACTTCGGCAATATTTGTTCTTCCATTCCATGGGCATGGAATGAGTTTCCATTTGTTAGCGTCTTCAATTTCTTTCATCAGTGTTTTATACTTTTCAGCATACAGGTTTTCACCTCTTTGGCTGGGTTTATTCCTAGGTATCTTAGTGTTTTTGGTGTTGTAAATGGGATTGATTCCCTAATTCCTCTTTCTGCTGCTTCATTACTGGTGTATTACAACGCAACAGATTTCTCTACATTGATTTTTGTATCCTGTGACTTTACTGAATTCGTTGATCAGTTCTAGCAGGTTTTGGGGGGAGTCTTTAGGGCTTTCTGTACATAAGTATCATGCCATCTGCAAATAGTGATCATTTCACTCCTTTCTTGCTGATTTGGATCCCTTTCATTTCTTTTGTTGTCTAATTGCCGTGGCTAGGACTTCCAGCACGGTGTTGACTGAAAGTGGTGAGAGGGGACATCGCTGTCCCATTCCTGACTGTGGAGAAGCTGTCAGTTTTTCCTCATTGAGAATGATATTAGCTGTGGATTTTTCACATATGGCCTTTATTATGTTGAGGTATGTTCCATCTAAACCTTCTTTTTTGAGGGTTTTTATCATGAATGGATGTTGTGCTTTGTCGAAGGCATTTTCTCCATCTCTTGAAATGATCATATGGTTCTTATCCTTTCTTTTATTAATATGGTGTATCACATTGACCTATTTGTGAATACTGAATCATATTTCAACCCAGGCATAAATCCCACTTGATCATGGTGAATTATTTTTTTAATGTATTGTTGGATTTGTTTTGCTAATATTTCATTGGGGATTTTTTCATCAGTGTTTATCAGGGATATTGGCCTGTAGTTCTCTTTTTTAGTGGAGTCTTTATCTGGTTTTGCTATCAGGGTGATGCTGGCCTCACAGAATAAATTTGGAAACTTTCCTGCCTTTTCTATTTTTTGGAATAGTTTGACAAGAATAGGTATTAACTCTTCTTTAAATGTTGGGTAGGGGCGCCTGGGTGACTCAGTGAGTTAGACATCTGATTTCAGCTCAAGTCATGATCTCACAGCTTGTGAGTTCAAGCCCTGCACCAGGCTCTTCACTGGCAGTGTGCAGCTTGCTTGGGATTCTTGCTCTCCTCTCTTTCTGCCCCTCATGCACTCTCACCTTCTCTCTCTCTCTCTAAAAATTAACAAATAAACTTTAAAAAATAAAATAAATGTTGTATAGAATTCACCTGTTAAGCCGTCTGGTCCTGGACTTTTGTTTTTTGGAAGTTTTTTGATTACTGATTCTACTTCATTGCTGGTTTTGGTCTGTTCAAGTTTTCTATTGCTTCCTGCTTCAATGTTGGCAGTTTATGTGTTTCTAGGAATTTATCCATTTTTACCTGGTTGTCCAGTGAGTTGCTATATAGGTTTTCATAATAATCTAATTCTTTGTATTTCTGTTATGTTGCTTGTTATTTCTCTTCTCTCATTTATGATTTTATTTATTTGAGTCCTTTCTCTTTTTGGTAAGCCTGGCCTAGGTACGTGAATTTTATTAATTTTTTTCAAAGAACCAGCTTCCGGTTTCATTGATCTGTTCTATTATTATTTTGGTTTCTATATCATTTATTTCTGCTTTTATCTTTCACTCCTTCTGTTGGTTTGGGGTTTTATTTGTTCTTTTTCTAGCTCCTTTAGGTGTAAGGTTAGGTTATTTGAGATTTTTCTTGCTTCTTGAGGTACACCTGTATTGCTGTATACTTTCCTCTTAGGACCACTTTTGCTGCATCCCAAAGGCTTTGGACTTTTGTGTTTTCATTTTCATTTGTTTCCATGCACTTTTTAAAATTTCTTCCTCGGTTTCGTGGTTGATCCATTCATCATTTAGTAGCATGTTGTTTAACCTCCAAGTATGTGTGGTCTTTCTAGACTTTTTAATGTGTTTGCCTTTTAGTTTCATAGTGTTGCAGTCAGAAAAGGTTCATGATATGACTTCAGTGTTTTTTATATTTGTTGAGGCCTGTTTTGTGACCTAACGTGTGATCTATACTAGAGAATGTTCCATGTCCACTTGAGAGGAATGTGTATTTTTCTGTTTTAGGATGGAATGTTCTGAATATATCTGTAAAGTCCATCTGGTCCAGTGTGTCATCCACAGTCATCGTTTCCTTGTTGCTTTTCTGTTTAGATGATCTTTCCATTGATGTAAATTGGGTGTTAAAGTCCTCTACTTACTGTGTTATTATCAGTGAGTTTCTTTATGTTTGTTATTAACTTTTTATTTATTTTGATGCCCCCATTTGGGATACATAAATATTTATAATTGTTATATCTTCTTGTTGGATTGTCTCCTTTATTATTATATAGTTCCCTTCTTTGTCTCTTGTTGCAATCTTCATTAAAGTCTATTTTCTAATACAAGTATTGCTACACTGGCTTTCTTCTGAAATCCATTTGCATGATAGATGTTCTCCATCCCCTCACTTTCAATCTGCAGGTGTCTTCAGGTCTAAAATGAGTCTCTTGAAGGTAGCATAAGTAGGCCTTGTTTTCTGACACCCTGTGTCTTTTGACTGGAGTGCTTAATCCATTTAAATTCAAAATAATTAGATAAGATATGTGTTTATTGCCACTTTATTACTTGTTTCGTCATTGTTTCTGGAGATTGTCTCTGATCCTTTCTTGTCTTTCTTTCATGTTTTGCTGATTTGCTTTAGTGACATATTTGGGTTTCTTTCCCTTTATTCTTTGCATGTTTATTAATGTTTTTTTCAATATATGGTTACCAATAGGTTTGTATATAACATCTTCTGCAAATAGTCTATTTAAGTTGATCATCATTCAAATTTGAACCCATTGTTTTCTCCTTTCCTCCCCATGTTTTCGGCATATGCTTTTATATTTCATATCCTTTTTTGTGTGTGAATTCCTTGACTGATTTTTGCAGAAATATTCATTGTTACTGCTTTTGTGTTTCCTGCCTTTTCTGTCATTATTGGTCTCTCCTTTCCACTTAACGTGTCCCCTTTAATCTTTCCTGCAGGGCTGGTTTAGTGGTCATGAATTTGTTTGGTTTTTGCTTGTCTGGGAAGCTCTTCATCTCTCCTATTCTGAATGACAGCCTTGCTGGACAGAATATTCTTGGTGGCAGATTTTTCCCATTCAACACATTGAATGTATCCTGCCAATCCCTTCTGGCTTGCCAAGATTCTTTTGAAAAATCTCCAGCTAGCCTTATGGGTTTTCCCTTGCAAGTTAATGACTTCTTTTGTTTCTTTAAAAAATTTTTTCTTTATCACTTTATTTTGCAAATTTAATTACAATATGTCTTGGTGTTGGTCTGCTTTTGTTGATTTTTATGGGAGCTCTCTGTGCCTCCTGGATCTGGATGTCTGTTTCTTTTCTCAGATTAGGTTAGTTTTGGGCTGTTATTTCTTCAAATAAATTTTCTGCCCCTTTTTCTCCGTCCTCCTCCCCCCCTTCTCCTCCTCCTCCTTCTCCTTCTTCTTCTTCTTGGACTCCTAAAATACAAATGTTTTCCATTTGATGGAGTCACTGAGTTCCCTAAGTCTATTCTTGTGCTGCATAGTTCTTTCTCTCTTTTGTTTAGCATTATTATTTTCCATTGTTTTGTCTTCTAGGTCACTAATTCATACCTCTGCTTCTTCCAGTCCACTGTTCATTGCATCAAGCCTGTTTCCAAAGTTGTTTATTGCATTCTTCATCTCTGATTATTTTTTAACCCCTTTATCTTTGTGGTAAGGGTCTCCCTGATGTCTTCCATTCTTTTCCAATGCTCAGTGAGTATCTTTATGATTGTTGCTTTAAAGTCTCTATCAGGCATGTTACTTATATCTGTTTCACTTAGACCTCTGGTCATGGCCTTATCCTATTCTTTTATTTGGGATAAATTTCTCTGTTTCTTCATTGTCTAAGTCTCTGCCTTCTGTGTGTTAGAAAAGCCAGTTATGTCTCCTGATCCTAAAAATAATGGCCTTATGAAAAAAAAGGTGATGTAGTCCCCAGGACTGGTGCTCTCCAGTGTGTGTGCAAGAACTCTGCTCTTGTGTTTTGGCTGCTCTGTCCTCCAGGCAGGTGGTCTGCAGAGGCTCTCCTTGCCTGCTGTGGGCAGTGTTTGGTCCCTGGCCTGAATGTGGCAAGTTTTAACTAGGTGTGCTCTAGTCTGCTCGTGAAATGAGACCTGACACCACCTCCACCAGAACTGAGGCCCTGCAGAACTCTCTGTTTGAGGGACATGGTGTGGGCAGGGGTTTGTGCTGGTCTTCTTGGGGAGGGCCTGTGGCACTAGAACTGAGGCAAGTTTAATTGAGAAGTGCAGTTCCACCAGAGCACAGGGGGCTGGGGCTTGGTGTAAGCAAGTTAGGCCACCCGTGTTGGCACTGCATTGCTCCCTATAGGTGGCCCTGTGTTTATGCTGAGGAGTGGGGGAGGGAATTGCTGCTAGCCAGCTCCTTTGTTCTGGAGAGATGTCTCCATGAATACTGCCTCACAGGGATGCCTTCTGAGAAGAGAGAATCCTCTCTCCCCTGTGTGCCCTAGGTTTTCTTCAGATTTCTGTTTCTACTGTGTGCCCCAGGTTGTTTGCCTGCCTTCTCTCCAGGAGCAGTGCACTGCCCTCTGGGTGTTACACCAGCCAAGCCCACTGACCTTTAAAACTCCAGGCTTTAAAAAAATAATAATTAAAAAATAATATAACTCCAGGCTTTACTCTCCAACGGTTGCAAGAACTCATGAAATTCATCCCCTCTTGCTTTCCAAGCCAATGGCTATGGGGAAATGTACTCCATGTACATCCCCCTGCGTGCTCCTCTCTCCCTCATGCCCTTCTCTCTCCCCTCTGCAACACCTGTGATCCTTTCTCCCCTGAATCATGTCTCACATTTCCTACATTCTCCAATGTCACCTCTTCTCTCCCTTTACTTGTGGAGTTTGTTCTGCCACTTTTGGGGTCAATTTCCGGGGTATTTAGGATAATTTGATAGTTATCTACTTGTGTTAATGGGACAAGATGAGGCTAGGGTCCACCATCTTCCTCTCTCCTCAACATTTATCCATTTTTTGACTGAAACAGATGAAGTGTATTTATAAGATTTAGATTGTAGACAAAATTTTGAGAAGAAATGTAAAAAATGGGCTGAGACTTAATAAGAAAAAAAAATCCTATGTTTATGGCTACTCTTTCTTCAATGGCAAGAATGTGAACTCCAGGAAGTTAGGGGAAAACACAGAAAATAACCTTATCACCTTAAATAAGAAAGAATTTCTGAAACAAGATGCGAAACTCTCAACCTTTAAGAAAAGGTACATAATTTCATGTTCGTTTAACTTGAAAGACACATTTAAAGATAAAGTGTAAGAGGTAAGCTCTTGGTCAGGAGCCCACATTTACCAGAAATGCAGAAGACAAAGGTGAATTCCCAAAATATGCTTAAAGCATGTATTCATATACATGCACAGTGAGATATCACTTCACACACTCATAAGACTATTACGATTAGTAAGTCTAATTAATAGCAAAGGTAGAGGAGAATATGGGGCGAAGGGGACTTAGGTGGGTGGGAATGCAATTTGTTAGAAAAATGTGGACAATTAGTCAGAATCTAGTATGACTGAAAATATATATTCCCTCTGGGCCAGAAGTTCTGCTTCTTAGTTTGTAACCTATGGAAAGCATTTACTGCAGCAATGTTTTTAATAGTAAAATACTGGAAATAACCTAAATATCATCAGTAGGGGAAGAGCGTAAATAAAATTTTCTAAGTAATAGCACATTATGATTATAGAAGTGAACTAGATTTCTCTATCTCAAAGTGATTAGACCTCAAAAAATATTTATTGAAAAAAGCCAGTTGCATAATATGTGACAATATAGTATATATATTTGAAAATTCTACAGAAAACATTTAAGAGAGAATTTTGGACCATTAGACCAAAAACTGAACAGATTCCAACTGTCACCATCACTCACACAGTTGTTACCTCAGACCAATTCTTACATATTTAAATAGGACCTCTTTAAATATCTCAGGAGAATACAATTGCTGATGTTTTGCTAACTTCTTGAGTCATTTTTATTAATTTACTCTTTAAATACCTCAAATTCATGCCAGGTTCCACAATAAACAAAACTTCAATTACTCTGTTTAAATGAAGAAATCACATCTTACCAGGTTGGAGAAAAGGGATTAACCAAAGTAGAGACTTTTTTAAGCCTTAAGAAAATATAAGCCTCGTTCATTATACTGAACATCCAATACAGAGCAAATCACGTATGTCAGTATCGTATAGGTACGTACACTGTGTTACGTATGACACAGAGTGGATGAAGACTTTCGCTGGGGATAGAAGATATGCAAGCAGAGACCAAAAGCAATTGCATGATGACTGCATTGGTCTCCTAGGATGCCGTAAAAAAGCACCACAAAGTAGCTCAAAACAATGCAAATGTATGTTCAAAGTCCAAGATCAGAGTTGGTTCCTTCTGAACGCTCCAAAGGAGGCTCTGTTCCGGGCCTCCCTCCCTAACTTCAGGGGGCGGGCTGGCCCTTCCTGAAGATGATTACGCTACCCCCTCTCTGCTTCCATCTTCACATGTCTTTGTCAGTGTCCAAATCTCTCTCATTTTACAAAGGTACCAGTCATATTGGAGTAAAGCCAATCTGATGATCTCATCTTAGCTTGATTAAATCTGTAAGAATTTATTGGAATACAAACTGGTGCAGCCACTCTGGAAAACAGTATGGAGGTTCCTCAAAAAACTAAAAACAGAACTACCCTACGACCCAGAAATTGCACTACTAGGCATTTATCCACGGGATACAGGTGTGCTGTTTTGAAGGGACACATGCACCCCCATGTTTACAGCAGCACTAACAACAATAGCCAAAGTATGGAAAGAGCCCAAATGTCCCTTGATGGATGAATGGATAAAGAAGATGTGGTATATATATACAATGGAGTATCACTCGGCAATCAAAAAGAATGAAATCTTGCCATTTGCAACTACGTGGATGGAACTAGAGGGTATTATGCTAAGTGAAATTAGTCAGAGAAAGACAAAAATCATATGACTTCACTCATATGAGGACTTTAAGAGACAAAACAGATGAACATAAGGGAAGGGAAACAGAAATAATATAAAAACAGGGAGGAGGACAAAACAGAAGAGACTCATAAATATGGAGAACAAACTGAGGGTTACGGGAGGGCTTGTGGGAGGGGGGATGGGCTAAATGGGGAAGGGGCACTAAGGAATCTCCTCCTGAAATCATTGTTGCACTAGATGCTAACTAATTTGGATGTGAATTTAAAAAAATAAAACAAGTTAATAAAAAAATCTGTACAAATTTATTTCCTAATAAGGCCACATTCACAGATACCAGTGTTAGGACTTCAACACATGATTTTCTGGGAAACGCAATTCATCCCAGAATAATGACGTCATTCAAATCCCTGAAAAAGGCTCTGAACGCTGCTAGTGGTGAAGATGACCACTTTAAAGAAGCCAGGGAGAGAACTTTTACCAGCACAGAGCATTCCAGGTCAGACGAACTGCATCTGAAAAATGGCACAGCGACACAAATCACATGCATTTAAAAGAATCACTTTGTTGCTTGGAAGTAGTGTTTTCGGTGCTCAGAACACCGTGAACGGTAATGGGATATAGCCCCCTCACTCAACTTTTCATTCAACAATTCGTTCACCTGATAACATTATCACAAGGTTGGGACCTACCTAAGTGCAGAGGCTATAATACTGAGGAAGAAAGGCAGAACTCCTGTCCTCACGGAGGAAACCGAGTTAGTAAAACAATCATACAAACAAACGTGAAGTTTGTAACGCTGGGGTGGAACACAGGGCTACGAGAACAGAAAAAAGGCCCGTTTGATCTAGGCAAGGCAACAATGTTTCCCTGAGGAGGTGACCATTTAATCCACAGTCTGAAATTGGATGAAAGTCCACGAGTCCAAGGAGGGCAAGTTCAGCTTTCTGAGAAGGAAAAGCAGCAGGTGCACGCACCCAGCAGAAGGAGGTTGGTGAGAACGAGGGGCTGGAAGAAGTCTCGCTGTCAGGAGGCAGAGAGGGTGAGAAGGTGAAGCTAGAAATACAAGAAAGATCCAGAGATTATGGAGGTGAGGAAGACATAGGAAGAAGCCATGCCTGTACAGTGGAGGCAAGGAGAGGTTTAAGGCAAAACAATGAAATTATTAAATGTAGGCTGTTAATAATCACTCTGGCCACATATTATAATTTACAGGTAGGGACACTAGGAATCAGATAAATTGTTTTGCCAAAGTCAAAGGTTCTTCAGAAGCAGAATGAAGACAAAGCCAAGACCTGTGACCTCATCTGTCATGAAAGAAAACAGCAGGGGTTGCTCAAACACCTGTGCAAGGAGAGGCACCTCCTCCGGCTCCCCCACCCGGGTAAATGCCATGCCAGCCCCAGTCCCTTCCCACGTGCACCTCTCTCCCTGGACCGTGTCCAGTCCATTGGCAAACACGGCCAGTTCTTATAAGATTTTCTTGAATCCACTCACTGGCTTTGCCACCCTCCTCACTGGCCCACGCCATCATCACTGGTGGCCTGGATGATGACAGTCTCCCCGAAAAACCTGTTCTCTCTACTGCTACCAAATTGATACCATGCTTTTGTTTTGTTTTTTTTTTTTAAGAATGTATAGTCTGTCATGTCACTCCTCTACTGAAATCCCCCAGGGGCTTCTCAAAACTCTTAAATCAAAACACTTCACCATAGCCTATAAAATCCTGCAAGATCTGGCTCCCACTTGATATGAACTCTGAACTTTCTCCTTAACCACACATGGGCCTTATCCATTCCCCACACACCCAGGTCTTTCCTACATCAAGTCCTTTGAACTCGCAACTCCCTCTGCCTACAGTGTTCTTCTACCAGCTATTGTAAGACTGGGCCCTTCTTATACTTTACATCTCAACCCAAGTTTCACCATTTGAGAGCCAAGTTTGTGGCCATTCTATCTAAAGCATTTCTAACTCAAAATTCTGTTTGATTTTTTTCCTGGCTCTTCTTACATATCTATCATTCTACCTACCTACCTACCTACCTACCTACCTACCTACCTAGATATGTAATGTATTTCTATTATTACTGTCTACTTCACCCCATCAGATGTGAGCTCCCTTAGGAAGAAGCTTTGTCTTCCTTGTTTAATGCTGCACCTTTTCCTTTTTGATAGTCAGTGATGGATATAGAGAAGATGTTCGATCACTCTTGGTTGAATAAATGGATAAATACATACAGAGATCAGCATTTTTTTAAAAAACACTAAGAATGAAAACATGAGAAAAATACACAAAAACAGTTATAACAATCTCCCTGAATTCTCGTCTAAAAGAAATGACTTTTAAAACACTTATCCCCTTAGTTGGGGATTTTTCCTCCTTGGAAAAATGTGTTTTATGGTCAAGTTTTAAAAAAATATTGTTTTTAGTCTTGAGTTTGTCTTTATCATAATGTGCTAATGATTTTCTTTTTTATTTCTTTCTATTTCTTTCTTTCTCTTTCTTTCATTCTTTATCTCTGCTAGAAAAATATGTCTGAGCTTAAAAATGAATGAACACACTAGGGACAGTGTTATAAGGGCAGCTGGCATCTCAGTCAGAGGCATCTTGACATACCGGCTCTAAGGACATAATGCTGCCACGTTCCATGTAATGAAACAAGGTGTAGAAAACATGTCCAACTGCTAAATGAGGAGAGTTGGGGATTTTTTAACACTTTTAATTAGCAACTTTTCATTGTTTACGACTTAGAAGAAGGACCGCTCTTTCTTATTACTCAGTGAAAACAGACAATTGCTGATTTCATCTGATTCATTTTCCATAATGTAAACTAAAACTAAGTGGACCATTTCAATTTGAATGTTCTTTCTCCAAAGTTACTCTGCCTGTAAAATGACTTGGAAAATAAGAAACCATGAACAGATTTCACATATCTGTGTGACATGTGTTTAACTTCTTCTTATCTGGCTAAAGCATTGTGTCTTACTGATTAGTAGAGTTATTTCTTCATTTTTATCACTTGTTTTCAATACATTACAGACATGTTTACAACGCTAGGAGTTTTTCATAACTTAGCAACAAATATTTATAGAGCAGTTACTATGTCCCAAATCCTATGTAGGATAACAGAGATGCAAATAAACACAATACAGTTTGCTTCCCCCTAGTATAGAGTCTCATGGTAGAGCATACACCTAAGTAGTCAAGAGCACAGATTTTCACATAGTAAACACCGCCCCTAACTAGCTACATGATCTTGGGGGAAGTAGTTAAAAATGATTGGATTTGGGGGAGAGAAATTATTTTTTTCATCAGTAACATGGGCACCTATCTCATAGAGTAATTAAATATTTAGTACATTAGTAGCATTCAGTTAATAACAATGATAATGTAGAAAAGTGAGAGAAATTGTTCTTGAAAGGAAGCAAATTTGGGCCAGTTGTTTTAGGAGAAAGGCAGAATCCCTTTTAGGGAAAGAACCTATTTTAGGATAGGATGGATGGATGGATGGATGGATGGATGGATGGATGGATGGGGAGGGAGGGAGGGAGGGAGGGAGGGAGGAAGGGAGGGAGGGAGGGAGAGAGAGAGAGAGAGAGAGAGAGAGAGAGGTAGCTTACATAGAGATAGCAATTAACAATCAGCAAGGAGGCGTGGATTCTTCATGTTCTACTCTGAGAACTAAGGGGATAATGATCTCAAGACACAAAGCATGGGAAACTCTGGTCCTAGAGACCCAGGGACCTTACAATTCAGTTGTTTTTTTTTTTTTTTTTTTTTACACTTACTTTTGAGAGACAGAGAGAGACACAGCGCGAGCAAGGGAGGGGCTGAGAGAGAGAGAGAGAGAGACAGAATCTGAAGCAGGCTCCAGGTTCTGAGCTGTCAGCACAGAGCCCGATGCAAGGCTCGAACCCACGAACCGTGAGATCACGACCTGAGCTAAAGTTGGACGCTCACCCGACTGAGCCACCCAGGCACCCCATGGGACCTTACGCTCCATAGTAGATTAGGAAAGGCTAGAGACGTTATTTTTATTTTCTACTTAAGGGAGATAATCTCTGTATACCTATTTTCTTCCACAAAAAGAAGGCCAAAGACTAAACTACTCTAGCGAAGGGGAGTGAACTAGCCATCGATGAATTCCACTGACCTTTCTTCCGTATTGGACTTGCCTTTTGTCAGGTCTCAGCTGTTCTTCCATGGTAGGATCTCTCCACCACACAGGGAAAGCCACCTCAGTCTGGCTCAGCCATATTTGTATGGATAACGCTGGACAGATGAGCGTGCTCAACCATGGACCTAACCCATGTCCTCCAGTTCCACCTTTGTCTGTAATTATAATGATATTTTGATACTCCATTTTCTGACAGTGTTGTAATATTCTTCAAATGAATCAGAACACAAGTGCAAAGGAAGGGTGTGTTTATAGTATTTGCGCCGTAGCAGCACTCTCTGATAGGACATGTTATAGTGAGAGAAATGTTCTCTGCTCTACACTGTCCCATACGGTAGCCGTTGGCCATATGTGGTACTAAGCACATAAAGCGCGATTGGTGTGACTGAAGAAATTATTTGCCGACTATACTTACCTTTTTTTTTTAACGTTTATTTATTGTTTAGAGAGAAAGAAAGCTCGAGTGAGGGAGGGGCAGAGAGATAGGGAGAGAGAGAATCCCAAGCAGGCTCCATGCCACCAGCAAAGAGCCTGATGTGGGGCTCGATCTCATGAACTGTGAGATCACGGCCTGAGCCAAAATCCAGATAACCTAGTGAGCCACCCAGGGGCCCCATAACTGTATTTACTTTTAATTAAATTTAATATTGAACAGCCATCTGTGGCCACTGGCTGTAATATCAGGCCACAAACTCTAGATCCCAATGCTTTTCTTGAACTCGCCGGCCTTTTCATTCCCTCTTTGAACCACAGGGAAAATTCATAGTGACTTATAGGGCTGACCAGAGAAGTAATGTATGTATTTTTATACGAATTCTATCTCGACTCTAACCCATGAATGTACCACAAAGGATTGTGAGGGGTCAGGGGAGAGCTGGTAGGGAAACGTAAGGGACCACCAAGGACAGGAAATGCCAGTGTCCAGAAAGACCCAGAAAGATTTCCTAGAGGTGCGTCACTGAAAAGAAACACTGAGAAGTCCACATTTAGATGCTAAATGATGAGGCCCTCAGTATGAACTTCTATGAGGATGAGACAGATATCACCTACTTTGTAAAGTTAACCTGGGTTTTAATCATTTTTGTTTAGGAGTCAGTGGCTCAGTCAGTTAAGCTTCTAACTCTTGATTTTGGCTCCAGTCATGATAGGGTCTTGGGATCGAGCCCCACAGTGGGTTCTGCACTGGGCATGGACCCTGCTTCAGATTCTCTCTCTCTCTCTCTGCTCCTCCCCTGCGTGTGCAAGCTCGCTCTCTCTCTCTCTCTCTCTCTCTCTCTCTCTCTCTCAAAAATAAAATAAGCTTTTTGGTTTAAGAAACATGTAAGATGTCATCAGGAAAGAGATGTTACTAAAACACAGGTTATCTCCGTAGGTTCCATGAGGACCACATCTGCCTTACTCATCACTCTTTGCTGAGTGGGGGCGATGCAGTAACACCTGCATGGAAACACGAGCAACACCCCGTAAGCACAGAGCTCAAGTTCACCAGCGGCCATGGCATGAACAGTAACTTGAGGAACCTGTCTGCTCCTCAGGCTGTCAAGAGCCTCATGGTTTCTCCTCATCTCAGCTTCTCCCGGGACAACCCTTCCTTCTTTCCCTTCCACAGGCCGACTTCCTGTACTTGAACATGGTGTAACCTCACCCTGCATGATCTGTGCTCCCCCAGGTGAAGGGCCCCACACGAGACACCGAAGAGTGTCTGTGTTCCAATTACGCATTGGTCTCACGGGCTCACCTTAAGCCAAGGGCCCCAAAAGGGGCAAGGCAGGCAAATCACCGCTATAAATACTAGCCCTAGGATTAGCCTTGATGGTGTGATTAAGCAGAAATGGATAAGAATGTAGTATTAGTAGTATGTAGGGAACTATTCCAGGGGTTCCATTCACATTGTTTAATTCTCAAGCAAAACAAAACCTCGAAATCTAACTTATATTATTTCCTTTCTACAGATGAGAACGTTGAAGTTCAGAGACGCTAAGGAATATCCAAGCTACTAGGGACAGAAACAGCCAGTGCTTTTTGCACTAAAAGGGTCTGCTTCTATTTCCAATTACATTGCCAATATTCCTTAGCAGGAATTTATATTAGGTCAGAAGTAGGGCTATGCTAACACACACCGTGATTTATACCTTGAGTCGCCTCTGAACTGTAAGTTCTTGTAGAAATTCCTTATGCAATAATTAGGCGTGTGTGTGTGTGTATCTTTCGCTAGATTGAATATGCCTTCAATACAGCAGGACTTTGAGGGTGCCTGGGTGATTCAGTTGGTTAAGCATCCGACCTCGGCTTCGGTCATGATCTTGCAATTCGTGAGTTTCAGCCCTGTGCTGGGCTCTGTGCTGACAGCTCAGAGCCTAGAACCTATTTTGGATTCTGTGCCTCCCTCTCTCTCTGCCCTTCCCCGGCTCCTGCTCTGTCTCTCTCTTCCTCTCTCTCTCAAAAATAAAGAAAGATTTAAAAAAAAAAAAAACTAAAGAAAATACAGCAGGACTTTGAACATTCCATTGTTCTGCTCTTCATGTAGACTTATCCCTTATGGTGTTAACTTTAGAAGAGTAAAAGTACGTTTTTAATTGAAGTACAGGTATTTCCAAAGATAGATTTGGGGTCAAGTACACACATTGCCTTTTGCACCTTTTGGTGACACTTCCAATTATATATGACTAAGTCCTGGAGACGTAATGTACAGCATGGTGACTATAGGTGATAGTACTGAATTGCATATTTGAAAGTCGCTGAGAGGGCAGATCCTAAAAGTTTTCGTCACAAGAAAAAACCTGTAATTATGTGTGGTGACGGATATTAACTAGACTTATTATGGTGGTCATTTTGCAATACATACATTTGTCAAGTCATAAATGCTGTGCACCTAAAACTAATGCACAATGTCAATTATCTCTCAATCACACACACACACACGAATGTTCAACATATATTCATATATTCACAAAGCATATATACCTTTCTCATGAGGGGGAAAAAAAATCTCAAAAAAAACCACATGGATAATTTATTTTTTTTTAAAGTGTTGCCATTTGGCCAAATCTCTCTTCATTTGTTTGTCCTTGAAAGAAATACGGGATGGCCAGCCAAGTGCTATGTGTTTTCGATTTTCATTAAATGCTTGTGGAGGGTGGAGTGGGCGCTGCCTAACAATTCACAGCCTCTGAGTGTGTGGATAAGCAAAGACAGTAGAGAGGACTTTAACAGCCCTTGGAGGAAAGGAGCCACAGTAAGTGGGAAAAAAAAATAGTCATCCTAAGTGTCCAAACATACAAAAGCTACCCTCTTCCTGGAAGTCTGTACAGACCTACGTTTACCAGGATTTTTGCATTTGCACTTCGAAACTTTGGTTTTACATTTTTTCAAAGGCTCTCAAAATTACAATACCAAGAGACAGTATTTGCTGAGCATTTACTATGTTCGCTGCACCATGCTAAGAGACAGCATCCCCATGTTTGCAAAAACCTTTCTAACTACAGGTGTAATTATTCCCATTTTGTATCCGAGGAAGCTGACACTCACAAGAATGAAATGATTTGCCCTGGATCAAGTGACAGAGTGACAAAGTTAGAGGTTGTATCCGTAGAGTCTGAATGTACAACTACCGTTGTTAATTACTACTCCTGCACAGCCTCCTTGTAGCTGGGGCATCTGCTGACACACGGTATTCAACCCATATTGAATCCAGTCTGACTCACCTGGCTTTTGCTCTGCGCCATGGTGTTTCATTTTCCTTTGCAAAGTGGGCCAAGATACAGTTACCTATGTTTCCCAGCTCAGCTCGTGCTTTGCAGCACGGCACAAACATTGTGAACATCCCTGCCTTTCCCCCCTGCCGTGGTCCCCCAAATTTTTGACTCGTAGTTTATCAGTTATCATTGACAATAGCACCCAGTGCCCGTCGTTATATGATTATTTAAATAACTCACGGCTCGTCTGCCAAAGGGGTATAGCCACTGAAGAGCGTATTCTAGAAGAACTGACCTGGACAACATTTCACTCTATGCTTCCAGGTAATAAAACAATATATTCTCTATTACCCCTTTTGGTAAAGAAATATACAAAAACGTCATCATCGGTTACTTTGATCTAGCAGAAGTGCACATGCGTGTTTGTTTTTGCCTGCAAGGAGTTTATGTTGGTTCAGTGGCAGAACAAAAGTTCTACTTTTTTACAAATCATGGCAAATATTCAATATTAAAATCAATTCCTCTGCTTTTACTGGATCTTTGACAGGTAGCTGTGATCACTCTCTAACCCAAACCCCCATGGCACACAGCGCCTCTGCTATGGCAAGTGGCTTGTTTTGTGATTACTATGTATACACGCTTAACTCTACAGAATAGTAAGAACGTCTTGTACATGCTGTTCTTATCCCCAAAAGCAAACACAGTATTGAGATTTCAGCTAGAAATTGTAGCTCAGGGTTCCCTACTTCCTGGTTAACCTCAGGCATTTACCAGACCCTATCACATAGTTCTCCCACATAATTATTAAATAGATACACATACGTCAGACATTTATAAGTATATCACATACCATATTGGGGTGTGGCAAGACTTATCAAGGCAGCTCTTTAGTCCAGGAAGAATTTATCATTCCAACAATATGGAGGGAAAATTTTAAATGATGAGGATCTAAAGAAACGAACTGAGTAGAGCAATTATTGTATATCTGGACCCTTCGGAGCCCTGGGGGCACTTTCTCCCACAACTCCACGTTTACCTTGGGAAATGTCATAGACTTCCCCTAAGAATCATCTTTTGTTTTTATTAAATTTTTTAGTTTATTTTTGAGAGAGACAGAGTATAAGTGGGGGAGAGGCAGAGAGAGAGGGAGACAGAATTCGAAGCAGGCTCCAGGCTCTGAGCTATCAGCACAGAGCCCGACACGGGACTTGAACTCACAAACCGTGAGATCATGACCTGAGCTGAAGGCGATCGCTCAACCGACTGAGCCACCCAGGTGCCACCACTAAGATTCATCTTGAAAAACGTATTTGATACCTGTAAACCCCACAATGTTTTTGAAAATACTAGACTACAGACTATAAACATAGGCTATAATCTATATTTATAGAAACATACATAGCTATAGACTTTTACATTTTTATATATTACGCTTATATATCTAAATGTAGGCTATAATTCGAAGAATGGAAAATAGAAATTTTCAAATGGTCTGTGTCGGGCAGGGGATATATGTGGAGGTTACAGGATTGTCCTGAGTCATCTCCTAACACAAACCATAGCAATCCTCTGGCACGTGTTCAAGCCACTGAACTTTGAGTTCCTAGAACACTGGGCATATTTTGGTATCCTACTTTGCTGGCCAAGTATCTTGCGCACTTCACGAGCGTGACAATTATTTTATATATATTCAAAGTGTCAAGGGCGTACGAGCCACTGCTGACAACTGGCGAGCAAAACATGCATAGTTCTTGACTTTACAGAGCTTATGACTTAGTGAGAGACATGAACCCCACAATCACGTGACTAGACCTACCATGACAAGTACTCACAGAAGAAAAACACATGCAACAATAAAAAGGGATCTGACCTAACTCAGGCATGCAGAAAGCTTCCCTGAAGAAGTGAACACTGAGGTAATATGTGGGAAACCAAGAGGAGCTCATCACGCTAAGCGGGGAGAGACAGGGATTCCAGGTGGTGTGGAAATAGCATCGGCAAAGGCCCGGGGCAGAAAGAAGTAAGAACTGGTGAGGGACGGAGGGAGGAGAAGGAGGCGGCCCAGCTGGAGGGGAGAAGGGAGTGGAGCCCACCCAAGGCCGAGGGGCAGCCTTGTAGGCCAGGAGAGGGTAACGGATAATTTTTAATAAGAAGGTGGTGCGACCAGCTTTTCCTTTCAAAGGAGCATTCTGGCTTCAGAGCGAGAACAGAGTGGAGGGAGACGAGGGGAGAGACTGGTGATCCATTCCGAAGGCTATTATAAAGTCCCAGGTGAGAAAGGACACCTTGACCGGGGCGATGGTGGAGAAGAGGCCGGGTAGATGGATCCAGAAATATTTAGGAGGTCAAATAATAGGGCCTGGCGATGCATTCCATGTGGGGGTGAGGCAGAGGGAGGTGTGCTGGGTGATGCCAGTGTGCTGACTTGGGGAAGGCAGAGAACAATGGAGGAAAAACACGATTAAGGACGTCCTAAGAGTTATGAGTTTCAGACTGAGACATGTTCAGTTGGAGAAGACATACATATATACCTATCAAAATCTATACGTGGATGGGTTGATAGAGATATATAAATATAGACAGAGCTCAGAAGGAACTAGACAGAAGTGTGCAAGGCACCGGTGTAAAGGTGGCATTTAAAACTAACGATCTGAATGAGGCTCCTAGAAGCGGTGATAAAGTCAAAGGAGAAGAGCCCTGAGGCCAAAGTGAACCACAAAGGATTCCAACATAATGACCGGGCAGAAGGACATGTGCCCACAAAAAGAGAAAGAACGTAAGTGCCTAGAAAGGAAACCCGGAGACGATGATCAAAGAAGCCAACGGATAATGAGTGTTTCAGGGAGTAGCTGACAGAGGCAAGTGCTATTGAGAAGTAAGGAAAACGAAGACTGGAAGGTGTCTGTGGAACCCAACAACATTAGAGCCATTACTGCCTTCAAGAAAAAGCACGCATGCGGGGCCTGGGGGGGGCCAGGCGGTTGAGCATCCGACTCTTGATTTCAGCTTGGGTCATGACCTCATGGTTGATGACACGGAGCCCTGCATTGGCCTCTGTGCTGAAAGCACAGAACCTGCTTGGGATTCTCTCTCCCTCTCCTTCACCCTCCCTCTCAAAATACATGAATAAATTAAAAAAAAAAAAAAAAACCGGTCATGTGAAATGATGGGGGCGGAAATGGGAGTTTAGTGAATAGGGAGCAAATAGAAGGTGGACGAGTCGATGAAAGAGGGTAGAAGCAGTTCGTTCAGGAAATGTGGCTGTGGAAGGAGGAGTGAGGCAGGGCCATATCTGCAGAGGTGAGATTTTTATTTGGTTTGGGTTTTCTCTTTTTTTTTTTTTAATGTTTATTTTGGAAAGAGCATGCACACGAGTGGGGGAGGGGCAGAGAGAGAAGGAGACACAGAATCCGAAGCAGGCTCCAGGTTCTGAGCTGTCAGCACAGAGCCCAACATGGGGCTCAAACTCAGGAACCGTGAGATCAAGACCTCAGCTGAAGTTGGACGCTCAAACGACTGAGCCAGCCAGGCGCCCCTGGTTTTGCTTTTCTTAATGAGAAAAAACAATAGGACAAATCCACATGAGAGGAGAGGGTGCATGCATAAATAAAAGAAGGGATTATCTATAATGTAAACAAAAATATTTCACTAGAATAGGACTTTTTAAAAGGCAGGGATCTTTGTCTAATCTGCCTACAGATCTCTAGAATCTAAAATATTGTCTTGTTCTCAGTAGATACAAAATAGAGTAAGGCATGACTGTGTAAGATACCTTAAGAGCTGGGATAGGAAGGAATTCAGTGTGTATGTGGAAGGATTAGCCTTTAGAGGAAGAAGGAAAGCCTTTATATTATAATAAAAAGGAACATGACAGTATGGGGGCAGGTGTAGGAATATTTCTATGCTTTGTTAAGTTTCTAATAGATGGCTTCTGTTTTTTCATTAAGTGAGTCATGACATTGGGGGTCGGACCTCAGTGAGGGGAAAGAGAGGGAGTTAGTTAGAAGGAGACGATGTTTGCAATGGTCATCGGTGGGTGTGTAAGAGATAATACGGTACAATACGCTGGTCATGACGAAGGGCTTTTTGAGGCTGGCGATCACGAATTCGTGGTGGAAACCATCTCCATTTCTGTGACTTTGTGCAGCAGAAGCCAACTGCTTATCAGAAGCAGATACGGAGACAGAAGATGGTTCGTTCATCCCACGGTGCGAATGGAACCCCACAGCATAATGAGAAAACATTAAATTTCTTTTGGAATTATTCAGAAAACTCTTTGTCCTATCTATTGTCACTTTGTCCTTGTCCAAAAGTGGTAATCAAATGATTGTAAATAATTATATAAACAGGCATGAAATAGTTAAGTTGGATACCTCTCCACCAGCTTCTGTAATTAAGAGGACTTGTAATCATAGAGGAGATAAACTAATCAAATACAAATAGGTCTTCCTAGTCATGGAGGAGACTTTTCAAGCAATAATATAGTCAAAGCGACAGCAATGATAACGGTAAAATATCCCGGTAGAAATCCCCCAAAGGCCCGGCCAACCTCCTTCACAGGTAAAGGGATTTCTTGGTAGGCATTCTGGGCTTTTGATAATGGCCCTTGCACATCAACCCAAACAGCTAAAACTTTTCTATTACTCTATTGTTTCTTTAAGTGGTGTTGCTGACCATAGACTCGATGACATATAAATAAGAGCTCTGCTGAAGCAATAACAGATGGTGTGATTAAGTTTAGGAAACGGGCTTAAAAAAGAGCAAGAGAGGCTTTTGTAGTGCAGCACCTCTCATATCTAAACATATGCCATGGATATCTAAATTTTGATTATAGTTTACAGATTTCCTCAGATTATTTGTGTAGGACAGCATCTGTATGAGAAGCAGCTTATTACGATTATTACAAAATACTGCTCGAATTTTAGAACTCCACTTTTCACATGGGAATTCGTTCTGGTACAAGTTGGAGTGCAATTTTTTTCTTCTAAATAACCTAAATTCCTCATGCTATCACTTGAAGTTTGTTGAGTGTGGCCCCAGATTACCTGTATCAGCATCCCACGGCTCCTTGTTAAAACTGCGGATTTTTGTCCTTCACCCAGAATGCAAGAGTCTCTGAGATAGAGCCCAAGAATCTACTTTAAGCTAGTGCCCAATTATCATGTTGAAGTTGCAGAACTGAAGATTTAAGTCTTCTTCTTCTTAACAGTTGTCATCACCCGTACAATAAACTTTTAAATACTCGGAGGCTGATAGGAAGTCTCTTCCTTTTACCTGACCCTGCTTTTCACAGGCTACCCTGGGACCCTGCACTTTCATATTAGCCTCTGGCAAGACATCCTTCTTTACCTTTGTCCGTCTCCAGCTTGCGGTTAATGCTTCACTGGTAATAGGAAGTCTTCTACACATAGAATTTGCTAGAAACGTTCCAGAAAAACTTTCCTGCTCGTGGAAAACAGCACCATTTATGTCCATACCAGTAAAGGGAGAGATGAATCATCTAAAGAATTTTATCCATTCAAAAACTCTGGACTGATTTGTTTGATAAACAAATAAACTTGCTTTCTTCTTCCTCAGATGAAGAGTAAAAATGACTAAGTTAAGCAGGTTATGGCATAGTACCTCACTCTGGTTTCCCTGTATAAATGGAGTTAAAACAGAACTAAATTTCAGAGTTTTCTGTTAACGAAGGAACTCACTGAAGGTGTTCTAGTTGATTAAAATTCTCATCAGTTGAGAGAAATTTTTAAAAGATCACAATTTTAAATCCCACAAAATACATTTCACATTAACACCGTATTAAAATCCAATACATGTCTTGATGATTCAGAGTATAATTCAAGCTATTTTATGCATATGAACAAGTTTTCCCATTATCATTGCGTTTAAAAAATTTGTTTCGTAAACTTTCACGTAATTTGAAATCTAGACCAACACACGGGAATGAAAAACCGACAGAATTTGGACTTTTGTTCTTTTCTGACACCAACACACGAACCCTTAATACTATGTCTCAATTTCTATAACTGTAAAATGGAATTGTTGATTAGGGTGCATTTAAATTTCCTGCTCGTTTAAAACTCCAATCTCACTGCCTTTCTGTTTTGTACAGGTGCAAGTGTATACACACACACACACACACACACACACACACACACACGTGCCCACACATGCCCGCACATGCACCCACACACCTGTACACACGTGCACACACATGCACATGCACACACGCCTGCACACAGATGCACATACACACACACATGCACATGGACACACGCCCACACACGCACACAGGTGCACGCACACCCCCGAAGACACACACGCACACACATGTGTACACACACGTACCCACAAACACACGCACGTGCGCGCACGCCCGCGCACACACAGGCACACCCACGCATGCAGAGAATTTAAACACACTAGACTGCAAAGCTCTGCACACGGAATGAAAGACATTCCCCATCAACCTCATCTGTGGATGTTACGATGCTCGCTGCCCATCAGCAATTAAGACTAAAGGTTGCTTTTCCCTCCAATGACTCTAGTCCAGTGTCAGGCTAACCTAAGAAAGAAGACCATAGAAGCCATCGAAAGGACAGGGACTTGCTTTCCAACGCGTGCCTTGCTCTCACATCCTGTGCAGTTGGGGCGAGGGGTGCACGCCGGCCACGCTTGTATGGGACTCATTACCATTTGGAATGCGGCGACCTGACTGAAGTCCTAATAACAACACAACTTGTATCGATAGTTGCAGCCACTCAGGAGCCACAGCCCCGATGCTGTGTCTCTTGTCACTGGCATGCGCCATTGTGAGCGGGGCGGCCGCACACAGCCTGTCTGCTTACTCACAATAACTCCCCCTCCCCGGGGAACACAAAGGCAGACAGCCGCTTTTCTCCTCCTTCCAGCTGACACTGCGAGGGTCTGTTACTTATTATCTTTGGAAGAAAGGACACAGGTTTGCACGGGCAACTTGAGCCTGTATCAGCTCTGAGATCAGAGAAGATGAGGTAGGTCCCTTCTACAAGACAAACTTTACTGTTGTTGTTGCTGAGAAAAGCAAGGTTCACAAACATTCAGCGACTGGACTGGCTTATTCATTTTTACTAACATCTTTATGACCATCTCTTCTGTGGCGAAAAGGAGGCTTCCCTGGAAAGAAGCTGGGGACCCACTGCATAGGAAGGGTTTAGAAAGAGAGTGAAAAAGCTTGCTTCCTGGACCCCAGGAACAGTCACAATCTGAGAGACGCCCCTTCACCTCTAACAGCACAACCTGGAGTGACATTTAGCATAACAGACTTCCTTATTTGCATCGGCCAGTTGACTTTCAAGGAGCAATCACACTATTTGTTTTTAAAAACAAGAGCACAGCATGAAGGAAGGAGTCTTGGGCTGGACTGTCAGAGAGCTGGGTTCGAATCTTTGTTCTGATGCTAGAGAACCCTATGATATTAAGCATATGCTTCAACATCCCTGCAACCTAGTTTCCTTGCCTGGAGGATAAAGACACTCATTAGATTATCTCTAAAGTCTCTAAGAGAAAATTTAGGAAATTTTGGGTCGAAAATACATTAAGCTTATTTTCCTTCTGTAGTCTGATGGATGGAGTTGTAAGTTCCTAATGTTTTAAATTAATACCGATTTACTCAGGCGAACTAGAAGCCCTTCGATTTACTTCCACTTTCCGACCAAATATCTATGCGTCTGAAGAGAAAACTTGTATTTCAACAGGGCCACCTAGGAGCTAGAATGGAAACCAGCTGGAGCACCACACTGTCAAGGACTGGCCTTGGTAAAAGTTCTGAATGTGTCTGTTCGTGACGAAAACCAAAGGGAAAACTGAAATGTTATATTTCCCTTTCAGTGGGTGGAAAGTAGTAATATAGAGAATAAAATAAAGGCACCAACCCAGAGCCTTTCTTCTTTTCTAAGCAGAGCAGCTGTGCGGACATTGTGGAGCCACGAAGGCTGAGTTCCCCAAACCCAGCAGCAACATGCTCATTTGGTCCCGAGTGACGAGCTCTCAGTGGAAGAAAGCGACGTCGAGGGGTAAATCGTGCTGAAAACACACATACGGTCACTGATAGCCCTTGGACACGATCCCACAGCAATGATGCTTCCAAAGAACCGTCCAGAGTCTATCCCCGTTGGGGCTCTGCTAATGGCATGTTTGTTGTGTGGGATCAACCCCAGCTTGCATTTATCTCTTAAATTTTTTAAACCAACATGAACTTTTACCGGCATTATTATAAAAGAAGATTCAGATTCATCGTGGAGCCTAGAAGGCTGCTAAGTGTGTGCTATCCTAGAGATGCTGAAGTCCTGGGAAGACTCCTGTGCATCGAATTACAGAGCTTCTCCTAACATACCAGCCACCAGCTCACTCTCTCCTAAAAGAGACTCATCAGGACACTGCATGCCAATATTTACACAAAGCCAACTGCTCTTTCCTCGGTGGAACAGAAACACCCTTCCTTTTCTGACACACAGCTCAGATATCATTTCTTGGAACCTACAAACACTCATCACACATCTACAGTTTAACTTTCCCATCATTTCCTACCACTCTGGTTTACTTATTCAGTCAACCGATTTAAATTTCACGTTTAAATTTCATTCATCCATTTATCAGATAATTGCTGTTGACTTATTGCTAGGGATTTGGGCCTAAGTCACCCCATCCCCCCTCTTCAAATTCTAAGCTAGTTTGTTAAGGGGTACAGCACTCAATGGGGAGTAAAATGTGATATCACCTTTACTGGAGTCAAGATAGAACTGAAAAATGTGGCTTGAACACAACAAGTTAGATATCTTAATCCCTGCCCCTTAAACTCATGGAATCAGGTAGGGGCAGAGAAGCAGAATGCCAGCTCTTCACTGTGTGGGGAGGGACGGAAATGTGTCCAGGATGCTTACCCATTTATCACAATCATATCCACCTTGCAGAAATGGACTTCCCACCAATCACCTACCTAAGACTGCATTTAGTTCTTCCTCTTCTATTCTTCCTAGATTACATTGCCTTGTGCCTTTCATTGTTTCAATTCAGCCACAAGAACTGAAGAGTCATCCTGTGAAAATATAAGAGATATTTAGAAAATAATAATAGAATTTGCACAAGTAGGCGAGAATGAGATTTACTAGCCACAGAGTTGTAACCAGGCTCACAGTTCGAAAAAAAGATCCAGAAAAATGTAGAGGGGGGAAAAAAAAAGGAACAAAACTATGTTTGAAGTTACAGCTGTTTCAACTTTGTGTTATAGCTTTCTGGAAACAGGCAAAAAGTTCAAGTGTCATTAAAAAAAAGAAAAAAAAGGAAACTACTAGATTTCCTGGTAGATGAAAATAATAATTGAGAAAGTCTTTGAGTAATAGTAGAAATTGGCATTCACCCATCATTTACAACATATTTCCAATAATATGCTGAGAAGCCACCAAAGTGGCATATCAAAACCCTGTAAGACTTTTTTTTTTAATTTTTTTTTAACGTTTATTTATTTTTGAGACAGAGAGAGACAGAGCATGAACGGGGGAGGGGCAGAGAGAGAGGGAGACACAGAATCGGAAGCAGGCTCCAGGCTCTGAGCCATCAGCCCAGAGCCCGACGCGGGGCTCAAACTCACGGACCGTGAGATCGTGACCTGAGCTGAAGTCGGACGCTTAACCGACTGAGCCACCCAGGTGCCCCGACCCTGTAAGAATTTAAAAAAAATTTTTATAACATTTATTTATTTTTGAGACAGACAGAGACAGGGCATGAGTGGGGGAGGGGCAGAGAGAGAGAGGGAGACACAGAATCGGAAGCAGGCTCCAGGCTCCGAGCTGTCAGCACAGAGCCCGACGCGGGACTCAAACTCACGGACCGCGAGATCATGACCTGAGCCGAAGTCAGACGCTTAACCGACTGAGCCACCCAGGCGCCCCAATCCTCTAAGAATTTAAAAATCCCCTATTTAAGATCCTTGTTATCAAACCTATAGTTTTGCAGAGTTTTTGATTCAAGGTGTTTTCATGTCCATTATCTCTCACTATGACCACAGCTGCCCAACAAGGTGGAAGGGCAGGGGTGCAAAGACTACACTATCCGCCATATTTATTCTCTTCTCCTGTCATAACAGGACCTTCCATTTTTAGCTGGACTTACTGCAGTCTAAAATGAAGACCCCATTTCCTGTATTCCTTTGAGTCAGATATGCCCAGGCACGTAAGGCCTGACCAATGTAGTGTGTACGCTTTCTGGGAAGTGTCCTTGAATGCCACGATCTAGTTATCTCCTCCCCTTTCTTCTTGCTGACTGAACAGCAAATGGAATGGCTAGTGCTCAAGCAGCCATCTTATCTTTGATCCATCATGACCTTGGGATCAAAAATCACGTAAGACAGGGGCAGCTGGGTGGCTCAGGCTGGGTTGAGCGACCGACTTGGGCTCAGGTCATGATCTCACAGCTCGTGAGTTTGAGCCCCGTGTTGGGCTCTGCGCTGATAGCTCGGAGCCTGGAGCCTGCTTTGGATTCTGTGTCTCCCTCTCTCTCTACCCCTAACCCACTCGCATTCTGTCTCTGTCTCTCTCAAAAATAAATAAACATTAAAAAAAAATTAAAAATACATCATGTAAGACGGAGTCATGAGATAGAAGCAGCCTTGACTCCTGACATCATGCAGCCATCATAAAAGCTCAGAACTGCTTACTTTCTGGCCTTTTGCAGGAGAGAGACATAAACTTCTCATTTGAGCCATTTTTGCGTGTGTTTTCTGTCAACCGAAACCAAATATAATTCCAATACAGATGGGTGGAGAGTTCAGAATCCCTACACAGGAAAAATACAATGCAGAAGATGTACGTTATGTGACACACCAATGGCACCCGACGCAGGTTCCCGTAATCAACTTCATTCATACGTTTTCAGCAACATATCAGAACATTTATGTTGAATGGGATAAATAAAACTATAATAGGTTCTCATCACTTCATGACTGATTTTGCACATAAATCAGTACAGATTTGGTCAAGTTCCACCACCAAATGAATATCAAAAACCTTTTACTTTTCAGAGATTTGAGGACTTTAGTATTGTGCCAAAAGGATCATATTATCTCGTTTCTACAGGTGAGTGAGCTAAAGTGTAAGACATTGAGTAACTTGCTTCCTATTACATGGTGAGATCAAAGTTAGCGTTAAAATGTCCTGACTTCATCAAGGGTCCTTTTCATTGCATGATGCACATTTCTGTTTTTTCCCAAAGTCCTCATTCATATATTTATCCATTTAAAAAATATATGACTGAGCACAGCCCATGTGCAAAGCCCATCCTGTAGGAAGTATATCCTAGGGAGTATCTTAAGGCCATGATTCTCATCAAGGGTATGTGTATGCTGGTTGCTACAAAGTCACAGTATAAATATGAAACATACGTTCGTATAAAGACTTGCACATGCGTGTTCACAGAAGCTTTATTTATAATATCCCCAAACTGTAACCCAAATGTCTATCATTAGAATGTGTATCACTCTACTATATGGTATATCCATACAATGGAATAATACTCAGCAACAAAAAGGAATGAACTATTCATGCTCTAACATGGGTGAATCTCAAAATCATCATGTAGGGTGAAAAAGAAGAAAAGAGCACATACCATTTACTTTTACTTATATACAACTCTAGAAATACTGACTAATCCAAGGTGACGGAAAGTGGAACAGTGGTTGCTTGTGGGGAGAGGTGCCCAAGGGCGGAAGGGAGGGATTACGAAGGGCACATGGACATTCCTGAGTGATGGACAGATCGACTATATTGATTGTGAGGATGGTTTCGCAAATACATACGTAAGTCAAACCATCAAACTCTACACTTAAAATGGGTGCAGTTTTCTGTTGATTATACATTAATAAATCTGTTCTAAAAGGATGGAACAGCTTCCTGGAGTATGACTTTAAAAATTTTTTTTTTTAACATCTATTTTTTAGAAACAGAGACAGGCAGAGCATGAGCAGGGGAGGGGCAGAGAGAGGGGGAGACACAGAATCCGAAGCAGGCTCCAGGCTCCGAGGCATCAGCACAGAGCCTGATGCGAAATCATGACCTGAGCCGAAGTCAGACACTTAAACCGACTGAGCCACCCAGGCACCCCAAGGGGTATGACTTTTATCAAGAGGCTCAAAAGGGAAACGCAAGGGCTTGATTAGACTTTTTAAAAATATGAAAACAACAAAAATACCATAATATATAAAGTAAAACTGCATCCCTTCTCAAGATGAAAACGAGATGTCAAAATTGAACGCTTACAGTGGGCTAGGTCTAGCTAACCCCTTCAGATACCCCAGAATCTGGTTATTTTCACTCTTCTCTGAAGTTTGCAGAGTCTGGTGGTAAAGTCTGAAACAGTGCTTCCAAGGGGTTCACAAGGTCATACAACAGATGTAGAAAGTCCCCAACACCTCTAACATACCACTGCCTCCCTGTTTCCTGTGGTTTTAGTTCAACCGGTGCATCTTCTCACATCATGGACATCTTGCCTATTTCTGTTTAGGAGTGCTAGTCATTTACAATCCACGGAGTAAGCAGAGGAAGTCTCCCTCATGCTACAAGAGCTGTACAATCTTTGGACATGGGGAGAGATACCTATATTTTTGTCCCCAATATTTTTTTTCCCTAAAGAATCACAGGTCAAATGTGAGGAAACTCTTGAAATACTCAGCTGACACTGTGGAGGCCATAATGAGTCCTCCTGATCCAGCTGAATAATCAGGAACATAGGGATTCATCAGGAATTTCTGATTTTAGTCAGATGTTTCATATGAAGAATGTGTAACCTTCTTGATGGGAACACTACCGTGATTCTATGAAGTCCTAGATTTTATAAAAGCAGAATTTAAAAAATTCAAATAAACTCATACCGTAACCATAGGAGCCAACTCCCCTCCAGAAGGTGGTATATATTAGTATACAAAAGAGGCTGGGGGGTGGGAGGGGGTAGGGGGGAGTGAATGACAGAACTTTCTGACTACTCACGAGAAGGATCCTCAAATCCAAAAGGGTTTAGAAAACATCATTCAGAGGTCATTGAAAGCCACGTTAGCAGAAAAAATGATAGAATGCCTAGTCACCCCAAAACATTGAGGGTAGAGTCCAAATTAGTTCATCTCAGGTACTTGCTTGATACGGTCTTAGAGATCTTGGTAATCTGGGAGAAATCTCTGAGAGACAGTGGAGAAAAATGGAGGAAAATTTTCTAATCTTCTGAAAAGGGAACAGATAAATTATGGAAACTATGGAGAAGCAAGAACAATGTTTTTACCCCAGAAATACTGGAACCAACTGCTAAATGGGGTCTGTGACCATTTTAGAAAAAATGTTATTAAAATGTAGCATATACTCATTAACAATTTCTGTCTAAAATTATCTCAGTTTCATCTCATACTAAGTAAGACAAAGATGTGTCTGGGCCATGACAGAAAGTATCTTCAATTCATTCCAATTCAACAAATAACAAATCCATCAAATGAAACAGCATCTTGTTGACAGATGAGGTGAGGACACAGGGGGGCTGTTTCTTGTACCACATGAATCCTAAGTGGGGTCTCTAGTTGTTTTCCACAAGACTGTACTTGGAGAAAGCCTCACACTTAAAAGAAAGGCAAGGTTTAGTATAAAAGTTAAAGTAAAAAAAAAAAAAGTTAAAGCAAAGACAATAATAAACTGAAGAGGATTATGGGCAGGAAGGGAAAGGTTCTGGAAACTATTTCAAAGACGACTAGCTGTAATAACTGAAAATGTTTTACATGCAAAGGAAAATATTTAGATGGAGCTTTTAAAAACTATTTGAACGTATGTTACATTGATGAAGGAAAATGCTTATGTTTTGCTCTTCCAAAGGGCATAAACAGGACCAGTAGTTGAAATTTACGATAGCACTGATTCAGGTCCGATATGAGAAAGAATTTATAACAATTGTAAATACTCAACAATTGATTTTTTTTTTTGCTTCAAAATTATATCATATCCTTTGACAGTCTTTCAATATTTCAGTGTTCAAAATAAGCATGCCTTTCACAAAGGATTTCTTTAAAAAACTTTTTTTTAATGTTTATTTATTTCTCAGACAGAGAGACAGAGCATGACAGGGGGAGGGTCAGAGAGAGAGGAAGACACAGAATCTGAAGCGGGCTCCAGGCTCCGAGCTGTCAGCACAGAGCCCGACGCGGGGCTCGAACTCACAAACCGTGAGATCATGACATGAGCTGAAGTCGGTCGCTCAACAGACTGAGCCACCCAGGCGCCCCAACAAAGGATTTCTACCTCAGAGAATTCATGCTCAAGCTTTAACACACACATTTTCTTTTTTTTTTTTAATTTTTTAAAGTTCATTTATTTATTTACAGAGACAGCACACGAGTGGGGGAGAGGCAGAGACAGGGAGAGAGAGAATCCCAAGCAGGCTCCACTCTGTCAGCAGGCTCTGCCTGACGTGGGGCTCAATCCCACGAACGGTGAGGTCATGACCTGAACTGAAATCAAGAGTCAGAGGCCTAACTGACAGAGCCACCCAGGCGCCCCGACACACATTTTCAAAGACATGTGCACCAATACACAGTTTGAAGCACTGTTTATAAAAGCCATCAAAATACGTTACTTTCAGAAATCCATACACAGGCATGGTAGGTGACAGCTGCTAAGAATAAGGGAGATCAGGCAGGCCATGTCATTATCAAGTACAATCAATTACAGAACATTATGCCAAGTTTGATCTCATTTGTGTAAAATTAAAAGGGTATTTGTATTTTACATTATGTGTTTATATATGCACAGAAAAAGTCTAACATGTGTAAGAATCATTGTGCTTTTTTTAGACAAACTGGGAACCTAGAAGAATTACTTTCTCCTTTACAACTTTAGAGATAGTTCCAGTTTTTCGAAACCATGAATGTACATTATTTTTTAAACATGTAAACTAATTTTTTTTTTTTAATTTTTTTTTCAACGTTTTTTAATTTATTTTTGGGACAGAGAGAGACAGAGCATGAACGGGGGAGGGGCAGAGAGAGAGGGAGACACAGAATCGGAAGCAGGCTCCAGGCTCCGAGCCATCAGCCCAGAGCCTGACGCGGGGCTCGAACTCACGGACCGCGAGATCGTGACCTGGCTGAAGTCGGACGCTTAACCGACTGCGCCACCCAGGCGCCCATAAACATGTAAACTAATTTTAAAGTCACTGCTTTTGTTATTGAAAGTCTAATCTAATTATATATATATAGATATATATATCTATATATCTATATATCTATCTATATATCTGCTGTCATTATACCTATATTGCTATATTGTATCTGTGTTATATATAATTATCATATCTAATATGATGATCTAATTATTAATTATTATCCACGACATTATATTTCAGAGGATCTGTTGTTTTGCCAAGAGGACCAGGATCGTCTGCAGCTTTCTAGATGTGGACTCTGAACACTTAACATCTCTGAGCCAAACATTTCTTTTCTGTGATGTAAGGAGAACTGATGAAGCAGAATGAGGCTTAAATGAGACCCAACTGAGAAAGAATGATCTGTTTTACTTAATTCTCCTAACAAGAATTTATTAATGTGTATTAAGCTTAAAAAGGCTTATTAGAACAGTATACCCTGGAGATGAGAAAGAGTCATTTTAATTCTCCAAACTTCTCCCATTCAGCACCTCAAATTTGATCATTCCCTTACAGGCAAAATAAATTATTTAAATTTTCTACGTTTCTAACACTTTTCTTTATTATCTTTCTTTTAGTTTCACCAGGCAATTTCAAACCTTAATGTGACTAAACATTACACTAGAGAGATGTACACATAATATTATGCATGCTATGCTTTATGGGTAATTTAGGGACATTATTTTCTTTTTATATGCTAACTAAAAATCTATTATGAATGTGTAGGTATGTAACAGGTTTTTAATTCGCTTATAAAATATATATTATGATACAATATATATTTATCATATATTGTAGGTTTATATGATATTATAATTCTATATGTATATATACATATATATACATATACATATGTACATCTATATGTATACATTTGTACATATGTATATATATGTATATATATATACGTATATATATTGTGTGTGTCTATGCAGAGGGTTGAATTTTAGTCTGCAAAAGATATGTCCACCCAAAACCTCAGAAGGTGACTTGATTTGGAATAAGGGTCTTTGCAATATAATTAAGGTAAGGATCTTGAAATAAGATCATTTTGGACTCGGGTGGGCCCTAAGTCCAAGGCAAGTGTCCTTATAAGAGACAAAGACAAGGGCAGAGACACAGAGACGAAGAACGTGTGAAGACAGAGCGACGCCACCACAAATCCAGGCACCGCCAGAAGCTGGAAGACGTCTGGGAAAGCACGGTCCCGCTTCACCCTGACACCTTGATTTCAGACTTCCGGCTTTCAGAACCGTGAGAGAAAAGGCGTCTGCTGCTTTAAGTCCCAGGTCTGTGCTCGTCTGTTAGGACACGCCTAGGAAACTGATACGATATATATGCACACTAGCCATAACACTGTTATTCTAACTGGATCATTTTGGAGAATAAAAGGGGGGCACAATCATTGATGATTTTAGGACAGTAGGGTTAAATAGAGGTGCCTGTGACAAGCTGGGTCACATGCTCATTTACCGCAGGGAACATGAGACTGCACTAGAATGTGTGTAAAGTGTTCACAGAGCATCTGTGACACAACATGTCCTCGGTAAACGTAACTCTTAGGGTAACTACGCTGTGTGTAGTTCTGGTATACAAGGGGCTGACGCCCTAGAAGTGTGGACTATCTGACCAGGCTTATAGGCTGGAGGCTGGGCAGAGGAGAGACAGGAAAAGAGAGACGGAGGGGGGTGATTGGCTTCTTCACCCCAACAGCCAGGCGAGTGTCAAGAATCCCAACGACTACAGCTGTTCCCGGCTCTCATGAGTCCCCTGATACCTCTTGCACACTGAGTGTGCAATGCAGCGACTGTCTCACTCCCTCCTTAGGGCTAAAGTTCAAATCCTACCCCGGCTGTGTGACGTGGAAAGTGTGTCCCAGGCCACTGCTGAGTTGTAAAAGGTATTATCGCTATTGACTTGAAACAGTAGATGGGAGCATGCCAGGAGGTGTGAGGCCAGATTCCTGGGAGGAATCATTCTCACCCAACCATCTGACTAGAACACCTCGGTCTGAGAACTGAACGGGAGGACCTTGGCTGACCAGCTTCTTTATTTTATAGTTGAAGAAACGGGAGACCCAGCAGCATTACACCTGCCAGGTAAAACAGGATCCGGGACAGTCGTAATAATTATTTATTTTTCGTGTCAAAATATCGGGGTGGATTTTGAACCTGTTTTGGCTTATCCACCTGGAGTGTGAGAAATCAAGGTAGCATAATGGAGGTATTTCATCTTTGCTTTTCTCAAAATAGTTCATAAGTAATTCAGAAGTACCTGTCCTTGTTGCCTTCAAGATATCAAATTATTAATCTAGAACAAGAAATCTGTGCTCCAGGGACCTGCGCACATCTGACCGCAGAGAGCGAATGGCCTGCTGTAATTTCTGACTTTAGGAAAAGATATCAGAAATGTGTTTTTTTAAATATTAAGAAACTTATTTTGTGCTTACCCTATGCCAGTTATGTCCAAAGCAGTTTCCATACACTACCTCATTATAGCCCCGTAACGTAGATATGATGCCTCCATTTCACAGATGAGGAAACTAAAGCTCGAGGACAGGACACAGTTTGCCCTGGAGCCCACATTCAACCACTGTGCTATCCCAGGGTGCTGGACTAGAAGTTCAAGAGGGTCTGAGTCACAAACGTGAAGAACGACAGGTAAGACTCCTCGTTTTTCTAAGTATCTGCCAGACAACAATATTGCTAAAATATTTTCCATTTCTAAAACCTAAGAATCCAGAATTCGTAATAACTAGGGTCGATATATTTGAATATTTCTATAATTAATGAATATCTACTTAATACAGCAGAGTCAAGAAGGGTGAGACTCTGTGGAATGTGCTGAAGATCTAACCCACTTTTTAGATTATTTCTTCACAGGACAACTGACTCTTATGCTCATTACAAATCATTCACTTCAAAGGGAAGATAATTAAGGTCTCACACTATATGCCAGTCGGTCTGGAGACCAATGGAAAAATGAGAATTGAGAACCACTATTTATTTCAGCCCTTTTTATTGGTCACAAATTAATTTATTTTCCTGGGTGGAGTGGGAAAGATGGGTGAAAACACATGTTTTTCTAATACAATTCAGTCTCTTGGCAAGAAGTTATTGTGTGTGTCAGCTTGCATTACATAAACCTCCCCAAGATGTTTGCTGTCCTACACACAGGACCACTGCGGCCGTTCTAAGCAATAGTTCCATTCTATTATCTACCTCTGCTTCCAGGAGAATTAGAGGTGATGGTTTGTCCCCTCCTCCTCCCCTCCTCCACTTTCTAAAACCCATAGAGTGGAACTGCTAAAATAGAAATCAAAACTTAAAATGTTTACTTATCTTGAGAGAGCGGGGGAGGGTCAGAGAGAAAGAGAGAGCATCCCAAGCTGACGGCACACTGTCGGGGCGAGAGTGGGATGCGGGGCTCGATCCCACGACCCTGGGGTCATGACCTGAGCTGAAATCAAGAGGCAGACATTTAACCGACTGAGCCACCCAGGTGCTCCAAAACTTAACATGTTCTTAAATCAACCAGAAGCAAATATCTAGGCTAACGTAAGCACTGTGAGCGTTATATTTAGCTCTGAACATCTACTTATCTGGATGAAATAAGAAGCATAACATCTGATATAAAAAAAAATATACGCATTAGTCAAGTGGTAAGAAGTAAGCAACCCACCCCTGGGTCATTTTGCACGAGACATTTGTACAACGTAATATACTATCACCTTTAAAATATCATTAACAATGAGGGGCGCCTGGGTGGCGCAGTCGGTTGAGCGTCCGACTTCAGCCCGGTCACGATCTCGCGGTCCGTGAGTGCGAGCCCCGCGTCAGGCTCTGGGCTGATGGCTCGGAGCCTGGAGCCTGTTTCCGATTCTGTGTCTCCCTCTCTCTCTGCCCCTCCCCCGTTCATGCTCTGTCTCTCTCTGTCCCAAAAATAAATAAAAAACGTTGAAAAAAAAATATATCATTAACAATGAACTTTTAACTAATGCATTGTCTACGTTACTATTTCTTACAGTGCACGCATGAATAACTGTCACAACGTTCTTTGACTGCTTTATAGGAAAAAAAATACAGCATTGGGGTTTAAAGAGCTCTTTGCTGGGGCACCTGAGTGGTTCAGTTGGTTAGGCGTCCAACTTCAGCTCAGGTCATGATCTCACGGCTCATGAGTTCAAGCCCCACGTTGGGCTCTGTGCTGATAGCTCGGAGCCTGGATCCTACTCGGGATCTGTGTCTCTCTCTCTCTCTCTCTGCCCCTAACCCACTCGCATTCTGTCTCTGTCTCTCTCAAGAAGTAGAAAAACATTAAAAAAAAAATTAAAGAGCTCTTTGCTAACATACGCTTAGGAGGATGAAGTCATAGAGATATGAAGGTACTTTGAAAATTACAGCAGCTATTTTACCATGAGAATATAATACCCAGTTTCCTTTTTCATCTCTTTCAGTCATGTGAAAAATATGAGTTCCAGGCTTTAGCTCATGACGGGAGTATGTAGCTTTTCATATTTTAATATTTTTGTGTCCAAGGCAAGGAAAGAAAAGGTTATTTTCTGCATTCATGAACCTCTACGTGTGTCTTCCCTCGGACTAGGCATAGTGACAATGAGCTACTGGGTGCCAAGAAGAGGAAGAGTTAATAAGCACACACTCTGGGGCGCCCGGGCGGCTCAGTCGGTTGAGCGTCCGACTTCGGCTCAGGTCACGCTCTCGCGGTCCGTGAGTTCGAGCCCCGCGTCGGGCTCTGTGCTGACCGCTCAGAGCCTGGAGCCTGTTTCGGATTCTGTGTCTCCCTCTCTCTCTGACCCTCCCCCGTCCATGCTCTGTCTCTCTCTGTCTCAAAAATAAATAAACGTTAAAAAATTTTTTTTTTTAAAAAGCACAAATCCTTATTTGGTGACTGAATCCTCAAGGTCCTGAACTGACCACGCTTCTGGGATGATCCACGAAAATCCTCCCTGAAGACAGTGAGCTGACTCTGGAAACTATGAGTGCTGTTTTGATCAAAGGTAGTGGAATGCATTCAACAAGAACATTTCCTTTCCACTTACCAGTTCTTTGATTATGGTGTTCCTGTGTTCGAGAACATGTGAAGATTATTACAAAACACTGTGCCCACGATCTTAAGTGAAATTCCTGCCTTTATTCACTTAGCACAGATTTTTAAATTGGAACCTGTAAGCAGACAATTTTATGCATGCTTTGTTTTAATTAGGTGAATATACAAATTTAAAGGTCACATATTTGAAGGAGGTCCCATTAGGCAAGGAAATGTTTTCTGAGTGTATCAACAACATGCAACAATGATTGAGATTGATCTTAAGAGAATTTGAAAACTAATAGAAATTAATTAAATATTAAATGGTTTTCTAGATTGTTAGTCACTGGGTATTAAATGTCAACCAAGAGAAGGAGACTACTGATGCATAATTATGAGTTTCTCATGGCCTAAATATCCCTTTCTCCAGAAAGCTGTCAGTCTTATTCTCCCTCCACTATGCGTAAAACCATTCATCAGCAGATAATGTGGGACAGGGAGCAACAGAAAGAAATGGTGGCACAGGCAGACCCTCAAAAAGTGGCCTCAGTGTGAGACCCCTGTGTTGAGAGAGAAAGAACACACAAGCAAGCTCAAGTCAGGGAGGGGCAGAGAGAGAGGGAGACACAGAATCCAAAGCAGGCTCCAGGCTCTGAGCGGTCAGCACAGAGCCCAATGCGGGGCTTGAACTGATGAACCACGAGATCATGACCTGAGCCGAAGTCAGACGCTTAACATATTGAGCCACCCAGGCACACACCCCCCCATGTGTCATATCTAAAAGCAGGGCACCATAAACTAATGCAAGACTGCCCAAACTCTCGTCAAAATAAAGTTAAATTGGAATGCAGTTAAATTGTCTTGCTTATTTTTGTTCGTACACTTAAATTCAATTTAATGTTTTCAGTATGTTCCCTCTGTACTATATTACTAAGCTATTTACAAGTTGAAACAATGTCAGTGTCTTGGAACCTAACACACTACCTTGTAAGTAATAAGAACTGTAGGAAAAACGACCACAACAGCTAACATGTACTGAAAATGTTGCATGTATTAGGCCCCGTTTAAGCAATCTGATGTAAAATAGCTCATTTAATAGCCATAATACACAGTGAGGCAAGTATAATTAGTATACCCATTTTACAGATGAAATAAAAAACCACTGAGGCACAGAGCAGCCGGGATCTGGACACAGCAGCCTAGCTTCAAAGCCTATGCTCTTAGGTAATCATGTATAACAATATAACCCAAGCAAAATATAAATTGTTTAGATGCTCATGTTACCTGTCAAATTCACATCCCAAATGTGGGCAACTTCCATTACTTGTATCATCAGTAGTAATGGATTCATTCACCATGTACCACGGGCTAGGCATTGGCTATGTAGTTCATATAAGCAGTCTCCCCGTTTGACATTCAGAGCAACTCAGGATGTTTAAATTATTCAATTAAAGTCACACAGCCTGTGAACTGAATACATAAGCATTCAAATATGGCCACTTCTGCCTTTCCAATCCTGTCTCCCCTGGTGGATAATCACGAAGTAACCACCACTGGTGGCATCATTACTGGTAAGTAACCTGGTAACTGGTAACAGGTAAGCGATCACTGGAGACAAATAATTTCGAAGTTAATAATATTTAATGCCCGTTTTAGCATCTGGTTATTGCAATCCCTTTTTAATAAATGAAAAGGACAGTTACTCTTACCTAATCCAAATCCCTCCAGATCATTGCCAACTGACTTTAGCCAAACTTCAAAAATGCTTCGTGCAGAAAGGAAAACTTCCAATGGGAAAGAGAAGACCATTTCCTATTTTACCGAGTTGACAGCTTTAAGCTCAAAAGTAAAATAAAAATTAGTCTTGGAACAGGATCAGAAAAGGGGACGATCAGTACTCGGCCTGGCTTGTGGATTTCTGTTAACCCCAGCCAGACAGGACACGTGTAAACACTTGTCAGCTCTGTGGCCAACATTGCTACTTTGTGGAGATTTAAAATCGTCTCTATTACTTTATTTTCTGTAGACTGTTTCTGACACCAGGTGGCGATAGAGAGTCATGAGTGCTGCCCATTTTTCTAGGATCTAGGGTTCAAACTAAAAGTACATTTTTTTTAAACTACAGTATCACAAAACTATTGAGTTGTTTCTCTCTCTCTCTCTCTCTCTCTCACACACACACACACACACGCAAATGCATCAATCAAGTCCCTCTCCAGGAAAAAAAAAAAAAAAGAAACAGTAAACATAAAATCTGCTTACAAGTTTTCTAACCAAAATTTTACCAGAACCATTACTAAGCACCACTACCATTTTCAGACAAGGCAGTCGTGATCTTCCACATGTGTGTTTCTCCAACCCTGTCTACACATTAGAAACCTTGAGAGCTTTAGCAATGTCCAGATCGCACCCCAGAATTTCCTAGGCTGAGGCTGAGGCATCCATATTTAAACAAAAACAACAAACCAACTTCCCAGATAACTCTCATGTACAAGCAGGGTTGAGGCGTGCAGCCAGAGACAGAGAGGTGTTTCTTAACGGGGGTTGCAGATTTCTGGATGGGGTTATCACTGAGAACTGCATCTGGTTCTCAATGTAGTAGGTTTCCAGTGACAAATCAGGTTCTAGAGAACTGATTTATGATGACACAGTCATAACATTAGCACTTAGAAAGTAGCAAGTCAAGGGGCACCTGGGGGGTTCAGTCAGTTGAGTGTCTGGCTTCGGCTCAGGTCATGATCTCACCGTTTGTGAGTTTGAGCCCCGCATGGCTCTCTGCTGACAGCTCAGAGCCTGGAGCCTGCTTTGGGGTCTGTGTCCCCCTTCTCTCTGCCCCTTCCCTGCTCAAACTCTCTTTCTCTCTCTCTCTCTCAAAAGTAAATAAATATCAAAAAAAAAAAAAATTAAAATAGAAAGTCAATACAGTAACTTACTTTGAGGAAAGAAAGTCTTATATGGGCCACCATCCGGGCTAATTCTGTTAGCCAAACAGACCTTCCCAAAGTAGATAGCCATGCAGTCATTCACAACTGAGAAGCAACAAAAACACTGAGAAAACCAAATCCAGATCTAAACTCAGATAATTTGTTGCATGTAGAAACCCAAGGAAGGACAATAAATAAATAATCTTCAGGGACAATGGTGCCAACCTAAGTATGATGGTCTGAGGGATCTGTCTTTGTTAAAAGGGTTGGTTTTATAGACCGAAATAGCTCTGTCCATCAGTCAAGCCCCCTCTTCCTGGATATGGCCAAAGAACACTAATATTTTTGGACTCTCACTCGTTGTTTTCATTTCATAATCACAGACCCACCTGTGACAGGCTGCAGATGATGAAGGGGTTTGTTCCATTTTCCAAACAAATCAAACCAACACAATGCATGGCGTGCAATCGGGACACCTCGGGGTTGTCAGTACCTCAGCAACTACGCAGTAGGCAGAGCAAACGCAGGGCCAGGAAAATGTGGACGACACTAAGCAGGCTTGGTGAAGGCAGCTGGAAGGCCCCTAGCAAAGTGTCTCAGGAACTGCAACAGAATTAAACATGGCTCAGGTACCAGAACCGTAAAACGAGGGTTTATGATAGGAGTCGCAAAACCTGGTTACAAAGAGCCAGGCCAGATCCAAAAGTCTATTGGTGCACGGTGCTGCCTCATTCTGGAGGGTTCCGAGAGCGTGGGCCGGGCTGCGAGGCAGGTTCTCTGCTGTGTCAGGAACACTGTTTCTGGAATCAGACTACTGTGAACTGACCTCAGCTCTGCCCCCTCCAACCCGTGCGTTTCGAAGCACATTTCTTTTCAACATCTGAGTACTTGTTTCCTCATCTAGAAAATGGAGGATGTAATTATTCCTCTCTCACAGGGCCATTGGGAGAATTGTAGAAGATAGTCCGGACAGATGACCATGGTTTCGAAGCGTTTTCCCTGCGTCAGCAGCGTCGGCCCCACTGGGAGCCCCAAACTTTCCAGCCCCGCTGCAGACCCGCTGAATCAGAACTGAAGCTGGAGCCCAGCAACTCGTGTGTGTTCTAAACAAGCCCTCTGGGTTTTTCTGATGCATACTAACGTTTCTGTAGAAGATCAAACAGCCTGGGAAACTGGAAGCAAACAGAATCTCTGTTCTAATTACGGGGAGAAGGTAGGAAATGCTAGAGTAGCTGGGGCATAGGGCTGGGACATGGGACCTGGGGGCACAGGGCTCGCCAGGCACGCCAGCCCCCAGGTCTGCTTAGCAGCAAAGCCACGCAAGAAAAAGGAGACAGCAAATCGGATCCTAGCTCTTGGAAATGAGTAACCTGCACCTAAGTCTGGGGAACACACTTTGTTCCTAACCTGACAGATTCCAAGCTGCTGACCCATCATCCAATCAGCTATAGTTTGCAGAGTGGGGATCCCATGATAGAAACATATACCCCTAACTGACTATCCTTCAGGAAAAAACTGGACATAATAATTTCCCAGGTAAGGAGGCCCTGCTGGGAAGAAATCCTACCTATATTTACTTCAGTCTTTCTATGCTTCTGTTTTCCTAAGTTACATAGAATTAGTTTCTTCTCAAAACATCAGTATCGGGGCACCTGGGTGGCTCAGTCGGTTAAGCGTCCGGCTTCAGCTCAGGTCATGATCTCACACTCCGTGGGTTCAAGCCCCACGTCGGGCTCTGTGCTGACAGCTCAGAGCCTGAAGCCTGCTTCAGATTCTGTGTCTCCCCCTCTCTCTGCCCCTCCCCTGCTCATGCTCTGTCTCTGTCTCAAAAAAAAAAAAAAAAAAAATTTAAAAAAAAAACCCATCAGTATCATCCTTCTGCCCCTCGCAAAGGTCTATTTTTCCCCCCTCATTGTCCTCTTAAAACATAACTTGGTGCCCCAAATAGTAAGTCCTTAGAATGTACTGATCCCATCTCCATTCCACCACTCCCTATCCACTGGTTGACAGTATTAATTACGTTTTCTCTGGCTGTTCTGCTTCCCTGATTATGTTATAAGGCCCTTGAAGCCCCACGATCTGTCAGTCTCTTATAGGACAATTACAGGACTCTAAACTGAATTCAGGTGAAAAAAAATTGTCCAAGAAAGCTATTGTAAATGATGATCTATACAAACTTTAACCTTGTACAAATAAAAACATACTTTTTTTAGACATCAGGTCACCATAATTAGCTCAGTTTTAACTCAACCACTGAACATTTTGTATTTTTATTCCTGCCAGTTGACTCTAAAATAATTTCTCAAAGAAGTGACTAGCATACATTGGTACACACCTACACATTACCCAAACACGTCTGAGGTTTAAGTTTAATGTGTGAATCCGTGCTATCCTCATTTCAGACGAATGCTGTAGCTGATAAAAATGTCTAAAACTGACATATATTCTGGAACTATAGACAACGTACACAATTCAAAAAAATCCATCCTACCGGGCGATGGATTACGCATACGACGCATATCACCTTTTTTGAACTTCGGTATAATCTATCACCTCTGAAAGTGAGTATTTTTACAACAGGCTTGCTAGAAAATGCATGCATTTGCCAGCTTAATTATTAACACATTCCTGCCCTCTTCCCTTGGCGTCAGATCTGCTGAGTGCCAGAACACTGCATTCTGTTTATTAGAGTCACTTGCTAAAGTCGATACAGTTGCAGAGCACAGAGAGGGAAAACCTCTGTAAAGTCCTTTCAAACTTTGCCAGAAGCAAGTAAGCCGGGGAACTGTGGGATCACACCTCAAAAAAGTAAAGAATTGTAACTTTATCACCCCTCCCCACCCCAAAGCAGATTGAAATAGCAAGATTTGGTGGAAAAAAGCCAAACTAACTCAGGCACATGGTCTTTCTATAGATATACTGGTAACTGAACTAGGACCAGATCGCTGATAATGGGGATTCCCATATATGTACATACGTATATATATATATATAAATTTTAATTAATCGGGTCTCTGTAGGTTTCAGGTAAAACATCATCCTACTTATTACCTTCTTTTAAAGATAATTTCATTCAGGGGCCCCTGGGTGGCTCAGTCAGTTAAGCATCTGACTTCAGCTCAGGTCATGATCTCACGGTCCGTGAGTTTGAGCCCCGCATCAGGCTCTGTGCTGACAGCTCAGAGCCTGGAGCCTGCTTCAGATTCTGTGTCTCCCCCTCTCTCTGCCCCTCCCCTGATCGTGCTCTGTCTCTCTCTCTCTCAAAAATAAATAAACATTAAAAAAATAAAAGAATAACTTCATACACTTTAGCTACACTTTAGTTACACTTCATACACCTCAATGTCAAACAACAAAAATCAAACAACCAAAGATATTTATCATAGGAGATATTTTTCTTGTAACTAACCTGTATCACCCTGCTGAGTAGTCAGCTCACACTGTTTTGTTCTTTCACAGCATTACACACACACACACACACACACACACACACACACACACCAGCTCCTTTAAAAAACTTCCTTGATTTCCTTGATTTAGTTGGCTTGTGAGAATTTTTTTTTACATTTATACTTTTCAGGATCTTTCAAATTTTCTACAGTAGTCATATAGCAATATAGAAAATATCTTAAATATTTTAAATTGTTCTCATGCTTTTTCTGCAAGTTGATTCTGCCCTAATTTTTTTTTTTTTTGAGATTTTATTTTTTAAGTAACCTCTACACCCAATGTGGGGCTCGAACCCACAACCCAGAGAGGAAGACCTGCGCACTCCACGGACCGAGCCAGCCAGGCGCCCCTCAACCTCAAGTCTTTCTTATCAGACTCAGTGTCCAACCTTATTCATCTTCACTACTATTTTTTGAACCCTCTCCAAACTTAACACACACCTGTCCACACCTCTTGACTATACTTTTGAAACACAATCCAGTATGAGTTGACATCTCTGTAACAAGTCCGCTGTTTGAGAGAAAATAGCCAGCATTGCTGTTGACTTTAGTCTAGTCGTCAGGGGTGGCACCGGGCACCTGGCTGGCTCGGCGGGTGGGGCACGACACTCTGGATCTCCAGGTTGTGAGTTTGAGCCCCAGGCTGGTGTGGAGATTACTTTAAAGGAAATCTTAAAAAAAAAAAAAAAAAAAAAAAGAATTACATCAAATCTATCAATATGTTGCTTCTCTGAAAAGATGATGGTGTAAGGAAGCTACATAATTTTCCTCTACTTTTTATTATCACTTATTTGTAATGAAAAGCTTGATGACTTTGCTTTGAACTTGTAAATTTCAAACGCCGCTTTAAAGGAAAAGAGAAAGAAAGGAAGGAGGTTTGTGTTAATGCCAAGAGATTGAGGCTCCGCTGTGGACAGAACAGATGGCCAAGTTCAACCTCAATGAGGCACTGGGGATCTGTGAAAACCCCTAATGTAATGAGTTACTCAGTCATCCTTTTAAAGTTAACACACATTTTTGTGGAAGCTCATACTGAAATGTGAAATTGGAAAAATAAATACAGAAGAGCATATACACAAACACAGGAATCCCCAGTTTGGACAAAAGCTGAGTTCTGGAAAGAGCACTAGCTTCTGGAAAGCACCTGTTACATGATCATCATCTATAAATGTCCGAATTGGATTTCTGGTAGACTCACTAATTATGAGCAACTGAGGATTCTCTGGCTAATCAAAGGCATGTGCGTTCCTAAGGCTTCTCGGTTCTAACGCACCGCTGTAAGGTTCCCCAGCAATCTGCACTTGTTGTCGGGGTGGATACTTTGCACCTATGCCTCTTGGACCAGCACCGAATGCCACCAAGTGGCCAAATGATGATGTGGCCAGGATTTCTGCAGCCTCATGCTGGGGTTTTCAGAACTCCACATTATGTCCATTCATCCTCATGGAGGACAGAACGCTCCCCGGAGAAACCCGCTTTTGAACCTCACCCCCTTATTTTAGCATCCACTCCATTGGACCGTCTCCGCCGCCTTTCTGGCACATGAGCGAGCGCGCGGACTAGCCCATCAGCTCTCCCTAAATCGTGCGTGGCTCTCTGTGCTGCACGGTTCCCTTGCTCTCGCCAAACATCTCCCGCTTTGGGATGGCTTCCGCCTGCCTTTAGCGTGTTTCGGTCCTAGGAAGATTTCTTTTCATTGTTGCCCGGGTTTATTCTGGAACTCTCGACTGTAGCAACTTGATGATTTCTAGACTTTCTTCTTTTTCTTTTAATTTCCCTCCTATTCCTATCAGGTCAAGCTTACAACCATTCTACGATGATGTGCTAAGCCTTAGATCCATGGCATGTTCAGAATACATTTTTCTTTCTTTTAATTTCCTCTATGACCTTGCTACCCAGAGAACTGTGATTCAGTGGTGTATGCATCACCTGGGAGAAGAATCCAGGCCCTGGCTGCTTCCTACAGAAGCAGAATCCACATGTTAATAAAACCGGAGGTGATGTATATGCACATTACCTTTTGAGAAGCACTACTCTATGATGTCACTCACAATGGTAATATCTTCTTGAATACCTTTAGTGATTATTTAATTTTGGGGTGGCTTCCATCATAAAAAAGGCCTTCCAGGGCACCTAGGTGGCTCAATCAGTTAACCATCTGGCTTTGGCTCATGAACTCACAGTTCGTGGGTTCGAGCCCTGCGTCGAGCTCTGTGCTGACAGCTCAGAGCCTGGAGCCTGCTTCAGATTCTGTGTCTGCCCCCCTCTGCCCCTCCCCCACTCTCAAAATAAGTAAACATTAAAAAAAAAGACCTTCCTTATACTGAAATTTAATTTTTTTTTAATTTTTTTTAACGTTTATTTATTTTTGAGACAGAGAGAGACAGAGCATGAACGGGGGAGGGGCAGAGAGAGAGGGAGACACAGAATCTGCAACAGGCTCCAGGCTCTGAGCAGTTAGCACAGAGCTGGACATGGGGCTCGAACTCACAGACAGTGAGATCGTGACCTGAGCCGAAGTCGGACGCTTAACCGACCGAGCCACCCAGGCGCCCCTGAAATTTAATTTTATGTCTCCATTACACGGAAATTAATTTTATGTCTCTGTGAACTTAACTTGTGGGTCCAAGTTCCTACTTAGAACTGCTTGGGTCAGCCCAACATTTAATCTTTTGGTTACATGACATTCTTTCAAATATGTTAAGATAAATATCAAGTCCCCATATTCTTTCTTCTATTTTAAAATAGGTACATCCACTTAACTACTTCAGCATATCACATAATTCCAAGTTTCTTCTCCCCTGAAGACATTCCAGTCTGACTCCACCCCCAAAAGAAACCTTCCTAAGTTCTGAGAATCTCATAGTCCAGCAGGGACCTGGTGATTAGTATCACCTCAAGCTGCTAAGACTGAGCGGTGGGATTTCCTCACTAATATTCTTGCCACCACACGATTTCATCACCATACTAACCACCAATCCACTAGAACAATTTAGCGTGCCATATGTAGAAAACCACATATTTGTCCAATACAAACTCATGTGCTCACTTTCTTTAAAGGCTTCCTAAGTACACAGAAACCAGAAAACATTCTAGTAAATTCACCTAACTTTTTCATCCTTTAAACATGTCTACTAGGACCACTGCCTTGTATGGAAGCGTTGGGAGTCTTTCCTTGCCCTCAGTAAAAGCATCACCACTAATGGGAGTATGATTTGGATTCTCTGAAGTTGCATCAAATAAAAGAAAACCATTATGTGGACTCAGGGAAGAATACGGGCAGAGAATTGGAAGAAGCCAGTCTTAAAAATAGAAGGCTGTGTTCTCACAGGGGAAAGTGCAATCACAAACTCTACGATGACATTAGCCCTGTGGAAATAGGAGTGTCCTAGTGTTCCAGCACTTACACATCGATTCATGGTGGTCTCCAGCTATGTTTTTGTTCTGGCACATTAAACAGAATGAAGACATATGTCTAAATTTAAGACATCCTTTTAGTGTTCTGTGCACGAGAGCCAGCTGAGAAATGTGAACTATTTCAAAGCGCTAGGAAAGGAATTGTAGACACATCCTTTGTTTGGGCATATATTTTTAATTATCCTGCCTTTTAATATTCTTCTCCATTTGAGGATAATCAGACAAAATGGATCCTGCTGGGCATTGTCATGCTTAATAAAAGTAAGCCTGAACATCTGTGCATATGGCGACAGTGTGGCGCATGGGACGCGCCAGTGACTGACCTGCATTCTGATGTAATTATGGCGCCACATGTAGCTGTAATCATGTAATGCCCTGTTTACATTAGTTCTAGCACTTGGAGCAAACTCTTCTTGCGTTAGGTGCTAAGCGACTTCAACCAGGGGAGGCACGTAGACTAATAAACGCGTTGAATGCAGGATGCAGATAATGGCAGGGACAGGCGGATAAAAGGCTGCAGACTATTGTGTTGGGGTCTGCGGACCAGGGGTCAACTCCCTGGGTCTAATCCCACATTCATCAATTACTAGCTGCGGGACCCGATCAAGATCTCGACCTCCATGAAATGGGAGATAGTAACTGTGCTTTTCTCGTAAGACGACAGTAAGGCTTACATGGCATAATACACGTCAAGATTTCTCCTGAACTCGTCTTCCCCACCCCCCTTTCCTCCCTTTCTCTTAACTTCTTCAGATAAAGATTTATTGCCTTTTCTCTTTCCTAGAAAAGCCCAAATAGAGTGGGTGGCCCGGAGCTGTCAGCCTCAGGACGGTTGGAGCCAGTGTGCACAGGGAGTGGCAGGCGGGTGGTAGCAGGAAATTGGCTGGGTCCCCCACTGTCGGAGGAGGGAGGTGCAAATGTGCAAGCGGGGAAGCCAGAAGAACCGCGTGGCATTCCGACGGAGCTGGAAGTACCAGCAGACACTCAGCCTTCTGAACGAGGTACCCACAGATAGAGACACGCATACATATACGGACGTATTCTTATATACATAGGTTTCATACGCTGAAACCTAATCCCCAATGTGACGGTGTTAGGAGGTGGGCCTTTGGGAGGTGATTAGCTCATAAGGGTAGAGCCCCCACGAACGGGATTCTTGCCCTTATATAAGAGAACCCACAGAGCTCCCTCGTCCCTCCACCAGGTGAGGACACAAGGGTCTGTGATCGGGACGAGGGCCCTCACGTGGCCACGCTGGCACCCTGGTCTCAGACTTCCAGCCTCCAGCCTGTGAGGAAGAATATTCTGCTGTTTATAAGCCACCCAGTCCACGGTATTTTGCCATAACAGCCCAAACACTCAGACAGTGTGTATACGTGTATGGATAGATTTCCCAGCTCAGTGCCCTGAAGGAGCCCGGGAAAGCAGTGTCACAGTAGCAATGAGCACATCTACTGTCCAGATGTCGGTGTCCACACAGCGTTCTCCGTGGTAAAGAACCAGGGCTCCTTAGAGAAATGAGTGATTCTGAGGCCGAGTTAGGAAATGAATAGAACGAGCCTAGAACTTTGTCTTGCGCCAGAAGGTAAGGAAACACTCAAAGAATGATGGGAGACTTCTGAAAAGAAGAGACGACTAGGTTGAAGGGATCTAACTGGTCACATGCAGGATAATTATGATCATCAAAATAAATCACGATAGTAGTAAATTATAACGCACTGAATAATAATAGGAACCCGAGTCCACAGGGACGTACGTAAGTAAAGAAACAGACCGATACACAAACGAGTTAAATGGATAAATGAGGAAGCTCTTCCTTCTCATAGAAGGCCAACTAATAATAAATGTAGAAGAAATGATGACAGTAGAAAATCGCCATTTGGCAACCACGACGGTAATGATTCGGACAAGAAACAGTAATAATGTTATACACTGATGGGCAAACACGAGGGGAAGGATGGGACTTTGAGTTGGAAGCTTTGACCTGTAGGTCCGGGTGGCCACACGGCTGCCGTGGTTCCTGACACCACGGATGCATGTGGCTGTGCCGGAAAAGCAAGCAGGTCTTTCCTCAGACGAGGGTCTTTAATTAGGAAGAAAAATTTTCCCAGAGGATGTAAGGGAGACTTTCTCTGAGGTCCGATTTGCTAGAATTAGGTCGCAAAACTGTTTTGAAACCAACCACTAATAAAGGGAATGAGACCATAATTGAATGAAATTTATGATTAACTCCCTGAGGCTAGAGTTTATCTCTTTCCCTGGGTGAAGTGTAAACCCCAAAACATAATCAGGATTATTCCGGAAAGGGGGGGTGGTGTTGAGGGTAGGCGCATGGCTATTGCGTAAGAAACTCACAGGGTCTGACGCATCAGAGGGAGAGAAAAATCCCTATCGCTAGTATAATCTGGACATTCATGAATCATCAACTTCATCGAAACAAAATATTGGTGTAAGCTTCTTAATTTCTAACACAAAAACGTCACTAATTCTAAAAATGCACATTTGGGGGCGTGTTAGCATCTCCAAAATTGAGTCCACCTTAACGGTGTCATGTACATTTTTAATTGGCACTCTCTTCTTTGTGGTCCACAAAATACTAGCACACCTTGTATCTGATGGAGTATTAGATGAGGTAATACGCAAAGAGCGGTTACCTTGGTCACTGTTGGCAAACATTATCTCACTTACTCCTTGTGATAGCCCTAGAATATAAGTAGTCTATTGCCCCTATTTTAAAGATGAGAAGGCTGAGGTATATTAAGGCTGACTTGCCAGATTCCACACTAATTTAAGGGCACAACGGGGACTGGAGTGCACCGTTCGATACTGAAGTTTGACTTTTGCCAACCTCAGTCCTGGTTATCAGTAAGGATGTGCATTTATTCATCCAGTGAACACACATGTGGGGCCCTCGCAGGTGCCAAATACTACATGAGGGCACTGAGTAGGACGTCGTGGGGCTTAAACCAGAATTCGGGCATAACAATAAATAGATCACGAAAGTTATCATAAGTAATTGACACTGTGCTAGATTTCTCACAAATGTTGATACCCTTCCTTAGGAAGAAGACTTCACTCCCAGTCCCATTAACGGTCAGTTTTGTCCTGGGACATTACGGCCAGCCAACTGTGGGAGAGAGTAGCGTAAAGTATGTCCCAGAAGAACTCTAAGCACCAGCCAACGTGGTTTGCTGTGTGTCTTTCCTTTCTGCCACAATGACCCGCACTTTATTTCCTAGACAGAAAAAGTCGCTGTGTCAGCCTAGCTCCCAAGGTGGAGAAGGCATAGAGCTCACTTGCTGTCACCCTGCAGTGTCAGAGGAACAAGAGGCTGAAGTCACTCGTGAGGCTGGAAGCCACCGAGATTTGTGCGGTCACTAGTTACCACAGCACATTCTGCCTTATGCTGATGATTCAGTGACTTCGCTTTCACATAAAAATAAATAAATAAACATGTAATGGTGTGAGCGGCCCCATAATAATAATAATATAATGATAAAAATAAAGAAGAAGAAGAAGAATACAGCAAAGCCTCTGCAGCCACATTGCAGGAACTCAAAGCCCATCTCTCCCATTTACTAGAAAACCTGCCTTGGAAAATGTGCCCAACATCTCTGCCTCGGTGTCCCACGGGATGACCCAGCACTTAACGCAGAGCATCGTCGGGAGGATTACGCACGTGACTGTTGGCGAACTTCTGAGGACAGGGAGTGACACACAGTGAGTGCTACATAAATGTTCATGAAACAGAAATTCTCTGTTAGGAAATAGTAGAGGGAACTCAGTTCAAAGCGGGGGGTGGGGGGGTGGTTTAGGCAATCCAGAAAGGAATATCCTGCAAAGTTTTAAATTATGCTTCTTAAACCTTCCAGTTGGTGGCAATTCCCCCAAGGAACACAATTTCCTGAGAAGTGCTGCATGTTTAAGGATGACAAGAAAACACAAGGTCGCAGTGAAACGTGCATTCTGGCTGATGAGCGAGTCTACCCCAAGGGATTGCTCCCGTGGAACAGTCTTACAGCTCAGTGTTCAGATGAGTGCCTCCACACAGATACAAATTTCTACACCTCACCGACCTCCTGGACAGCTTCAAATCAGCCAAATATACAAGTGTTTAAAGACCCGAATGCCCCCAAACATTCCATCACTGAACTGATCCTCGCATCTGTCCATTTGAAGCTGGAATTGCCAAGAAAGCTAGAAGTTCTCTAGCTGCCTTCCTCGCTGGCAGGTCGCGTAGGCCATGATTCTCCGATAGAGCCTTCTGCCCCCACTCCCCAGCCAATCCGGCAGTCTTCTAGAAGGAGAAAAATGCTCGCATTTCCTGAGTAGGGAGGAGGTTTAACATACAAATCTTCCTGATAGGAGTAAAAGCTAGAATTACATTCACAGTAAGTTATAAGTTGCTGACATCAGACGCACACACGGCAGAGGATTCCGTGACACTGGGATTTGAAAGAACGCACGGAACGTGGAAAGAAACGGAGGGCAGGTGATCGCCCAGTTTTGCTTCCATGCTGGTCTCTCAGAAGCTTCCTTCGTCCTTCTTTTCAAATTCCTCGTAATTTACTTCACACACGACCTTCCTCATACAGCAATCCCAGTGTCACCGAGCCTGTGTTGCATTGCACGAGCTCTTTGCCTGAGCTGATTCTACTGGTCGGCGAGTGCTAACGCTCTGGGGCCCAGGCCCTGCCTCTGGAGGTGCTGACTCGGGGCGCCTGGGCATCTGTATTCCACACCGCGGGATGCGCGAGCAGCGCGTGTTACACGCAGAGGAGACGATGCCCTGTGGAGACAGATTCTGTCTCTGCTGGTCTGCACATTCTGCAAAAGTAGAATTTCTGTTAGTCTCTTTCATCTTTTACCTGCACACTGATACATGTTTATCATGGATCGTGTGGAAAATCACGTAGGCAGTAAGTAATTATCTCCAATAAACCCGACGCTCAAAGATAACCGTATCATTCATGAACATTTTCCAGTATGTTAAGTTTTATTTAAAAATTCACATATGGAAGATTGTATCTATTCCATTGAACAAACGTTAGCATGATCCCATGACCATGTGAGACAGGTATTTGTTGCCCTCTGATTTTTCTGTATGACTTTTAACAATATTAAAAGCATAGAGTTAAATATTGACTATATCCATGAGGATAAATTCTCAGGTTCAATGAAAAATCTTAGAGTTGGGAGATTATTGCCAAATTGCCATCTAGAGGCAATAACATCTACATTCATTCTTTTTTGTTTTTCTTTTTAAAATCCACATTCTTCAAAGTAGAACATTATAAAGACAACAATGATTTTCTGAGGACTGCCCTCACACTGTCATCTCCAAAGCACTGGGAGTCTCTGGCATTTTGGAATTGAACCCTGAAATCATTTACGACTAGCAGCGTGAGTTTTCATGAGGTGGCCATCTGATTTTGCTGGGGTATGATTTGAACAGCACACCCTGCAAAGAACGAATGCGAGACTCAGTCAAGGGTCCCAACACCGACTCTTCAAATTGGTTTTGTGCTTTATTACCTATTGGTCCATTCACAAAAATCCCACGGTGTGACAAAATGAACGCTACAAGTACACTGAAAATGGAAACTATAATTTGCATAGGATACAATGTCACATAATTCTTTAATACAATGTCACATAATTTTGGCTTCTGTAGAAGCCAGGAGCTTCTACAGATATTTTTCTACTTAAAAATGTGGATATTCTTGAAGGTTTGGGCACAGATTCCACATGAGCATCAAGGGTGTGCTATTCACCTAATTATTGTGCAATTACCTACTGTCTGTGTATAGCAAATTATCATATGTATTAGGTGTTGATAGGAGTTTTGAACTTTATCTTTGCAAGAAAATTTACAGACTACTCAGATGTGATGAAAAGGCAGGTGTCTGGGGCACCTGGGTGGCTCAGTCAGTTGAGTGTCGGACTTCGGCTCAGGTCATGATTTCACAGTTCGTGAGTTCGAACCCCGCGTCGGGCTACCTGCTGTCAACGTGGAGCCTGCTTCGGATGTTCTGTGCTCCTTTTTCACCCACCCTTTCTCTCTCTCTCTCTCAAAAATAAATAAACATTAAAAAAAATATTTAAGAAAAGTTTTTTTTTTTTTTTTCTGCAGCTCCCTTCTCGCTTTTCCTGTGTCCGCGTGACTGCCCTCACAGGCTGGCTGGTGCATTTCACCTCACTGCATCAGGACCCCTACTATTATTTGCAGATGTTCACAAGACCGTTTACAGGATGTTGCCGAAACATTTACAACAGCTTCAGGTTCTTCTTAAGCACCAAAGCTTTGGCAACAATGTCTCCCAGGTGCACCTGCTGGTAACTGGCCTTCCAAGAATAACTTACATTTCCTTTATGCTATAACTGCTCCCTAACATAAGCATTCCGTGTGTTTTTAAATGAGTTTTGCTTCTTTGTTAGCTTTTTGGGATCTGAGTTTAAATGAAAACCCTACCAGCAAGCCATTAGGCAGAAACATGGCACCATGACACTTCCCATTAACATAAACAAACCTTTCTGTAAAACTTTACTTTATGCCTGAAATAACAGCAAAACGGTTGATTCTCACTTCCCCTAACCTTCCCCACTGTTTGGGGAACTCTTGTTCCTCCAGTGTAATATTTGCCACAGGGCTGCCCCGTTAACCATGTTGCACACTTGAGAGGTACAATGAACTGGGGGGAAAAATCAACAAGAAAATGCCATGTTTCTTTCCAACTTCTGTATACTTTCGTCCGATATCCCAAAGTTCAATACTTTCCAAAGGAACGGGGTTTTAATACCAGCCCTCTAATTGGTGAAACGGGCACTCACGACAAAATCGTACTGACACGTAAACATTTCCTTAGAGTCGGCTACAATCACTGGTGACTTTGTCCTATTGTGGAGACAGTACATCCATTAGTCACTCACCAGCAGTAACTCAGACAATAGAATTCTTAGGCCGAGGCTCGTATTTTAAAATTTCACTTATTTTCAATTGTGCTCACACAGAAATAGGCTCCATATGGATAGGACACTTCCACATAGAGATAATTTCACTTTATTGCCTTTAAGCTTTACCATCCGTTCTACCCATGCATATGGTCAGCGTGGGGACCCGGGCAGGGGGGTCCAGATGTCTCGGACAGACAGCTTTCAGTGTGCCTTTTATAATGCCGCACAGACAATGTGCACGGTAATTCCCTCTTTGTGATATAACATAAAACTCACTTTATTTCCTTATTTATTATTTTTTAACATAATTTATTGTCAAACCGGCTTACATACAACACCCAGTGCTCATCCCAACAGGTGCCCTCCTCAATGCCCATCACCCACCCTCCCCTCCCTCCCACCCCCCATCAATCCTCAGTTTGTTCTCTGTATTGAAGAGTCTCTTATGGTTTGCCTCCCTCCCTCTCTGTTTGTAACTATTTTTTTCCCCTTCCCCTCCCCCATGGACTTCTGTTAAGTTTCTCAAGATCCACATATGAGTGAAAACATATGATATCTGTCCTTCTCTGGCTTATTTCACTCAGCATAACACTCTCCAGTTCCATCCATGTTGCTACAAAAGGCCAGATTTCATTCTTTCTCACTGCCAAGTAGTGTTCCATTGTATATATAAACCACAATTTCTTTATCCACTCATCAGTTGATGGACATTTAGTCTCTTTCCATAATTTGGCTATTGTTGAAAGTGCTGCTATAAACATTGGGTACAAATGCCTCTATGCATCAGCACTCCTGGATCCCTTGGGTCAATTCCTAGCAGTGCTATGGCTGGGTCATAGGGTAGATCTATTTTTAATTTTTTGAGGAACCTCCACACTGCATAAAACTTATTTTAGACTCATGACTTATGGTTTACTGTTTATTCCCCTGGGACAGTTATTTTAAATTTTCGTTTATTAATTTTAAATGAAAACCCTACCAGTATCTTCTTCCTCGATCTCCCTTCTTTTTCCCCTGTCCCTCCCCTCCTCACCCACCTCCACGGCTGCATATATGTTTTAAGAATAATTCAATCTGAAGGTCTGCATCTAGGCACATAAACAAAGGACGCCCCACTGCTCAGCCACAGGAGGAGAATCTGCCAGTCCGAGTCCTGCATTCAACCAGCTCTTAGAGAGATTTTATTTGTCTGGTAGGAACCAAAGCTGGTGAATGAATCACGAAGGTCAATCGAGGGCACCGTGGTACCAAAAAATATAGACACCTTCCTTCCTGCTTTTTAACTGCCCAAGCTGGAAATAAGAAAATCAGGGTGAGGCGGCAAATACCGAGTCAGGAAACACTTCCATTTGATCCAAAATTTCATTAAGAGACGAGGCCCAGGTAATATTCTCTTTTCCCAAATGTGTCTCGCACACATTTCACATCCTTAAGCTGAGAAAGACGTGAAAACACAAGCGGTCACTGTTCACCCACACGCCGAGTTCGCCCATGACTTCCAACCTGATCGGGGGGAAAACACACGCAATGAGGACGCTGTGCTTTCTCCAACCACACGATGGCAAATCAGAAAAGACGTTCCGTGGGGCTCTTACGGGAATGATTAACCAGACAGTGTTTACCTTCCCTTCCTGGCTAACCTGCTCGGAGCAAGTAAGGAGCTCAGAGGAAATAAAGCAAATACCGAGCTCCTTTCCAGTCCTTCCAACTGCCCTGCCTCCTCCCATTTCTTTGAATGTTTTCTTACTTGTGTTTGTTTGACCTGAGTGCTCCAGCTGAACTGAGCGAGGGTTTCCAGGAGATGGATGGTTGGGGACGGGCAAAGCAGGTCTCCGTGTTTGTTCGCTGCTGGGAAGGTTCTCGGAGACCTATGTCGGGTCAACCCACTGCCTCCATGAAACGTGTAGCATTTATGTTAGCAGAGCCTTCATTTCACAGCCTTTGGAATACTGCTGGCCAGAGAAGGGAGGTGTTCGGGGTAAGTGCATCCCGTGAGCCCCATGGGTGGCCTGCCTGCCTCTCCCTTCCCCACCGCTGCAGCTCAGTAAAGGAACCCTACCGCTGGACAGGCCAACGAGACGTTTCACTTAACCACCATCAGTCAGGCCATTCTGCAGAAGACAGGGAAGGCCACGTAACTCACCGCTTACTTGGAATCACATCCTCATTTCCCACTGTCGGGAATGCTTTTAATTTCCGATAAAAAGAACACCAGAGATTAATGCCTCTTTCATCAACGTGCTTACTACTTCTCTCTACTGAGGAGAACCCCAATGCATGAAACTCCTTTCATGGCTTCCGGCAAATGGGGGACGGGATGAGGGAAGAGACGACGGACGGAAAGAGGGTTGAAGGGCTGAGGGGCAACCAAAGGCAGCAGGCGTGAATTACCAAGGTTTCCAAGAAGAGACAACATGTGAACGGGAGAAGAAGTCACCTGGCACCTTCCAGCCTTTCTGCTTTCCGGGAGGCCTTCTCGCCCACGGGGCTGAGGCTGAGCCCTGGGCCCTGAGGGTGTCGCACGCACAGTCGCTACCCAAACCCACTCCTCACATGAGCACATTACTTCCTCAGAACTAAAAACTGTGACTGACTGCTTTCACGTACAGAAATACCCTAACTCTCTGTTAGCAAAACTCCTGTGCTGTCTACAGTTGTGAGCGTCATTCATTGAAACACTTTTGGAATTTATAATTTGTTATCCACCTTGCCCTCCTTTACACAGCAGTAGTCAATCTAATTTACCGTAATACATCGAATGAAAGCCATTTTTAATACTGTGGCATATTAGGAAATATGCCTATTTGAATGTTCTTTTCAAATGACTTTGTAAACATAGCCAAATTATAATTCTTTCACGTGGCAATAAAATCTAAACATTTAGAAAGTTCAGTTTTCTTATACAAAATTAAGCATAAAAGCCTGAAGGTTATTTAATTTTTTCAATGCATAGGTCTTCCCAGCTGGGATCTTGCCCAGGAAAAGAGAAAAAAAGCTACAGAGAAACTGTAAGCATTAAGATATTTGATAGTAACTAAGAAAGAGTATAATGTCAGTAGTGGCTTTCTCTAAGGGAGTAGATACCATGATGAATCTTAAAATAATTTTATGTCTCATATTTTCTACATTAAACATATACCACTTTTATCATTTAAAATAGCCACTATTGGGGTGACTGGGCGGCTCAGTGGTTAAGCATCCGACTTCGGCTCAGGTCATGATCTCACAGTCTGTGAGTTCGAGCCCCGTGTCGGGCTCTGTGCTGACAGCTCAGGGCGTGGAGGCTCCTTCGGATTCTGTGTCTCCCTCTCCCTCCACCCCTCCCCCACCCACACTCTGTCTCTTGTCTCTCAAAAATGAAAAAATGTTAAAAATGTTTTTTAATGGGGGTGGGAGGGAGGGGAGGGTGGGTGATGGGTATTGAGGAGGGCACCTTTTGGGATGAGCACTGGGTGTTGTATGGAAACCAATTTGACGATAAACTTCATATATTGAAAAAAAAATGTTTTTTAATTGATTAAAAAATAAAATAACCGTTACTTTTTAATGGAAAGATTTCTTCCTGCCTTAATTCAGATTCAGAGGTCAAGGGAGAGAAGACAGAAGCTTTAATAATAGTCATAGTAAAAACATTACAGCCCTTACAAGTTCATGATGACATCAAGCTTACAGGTAGACAATCAAGAGACTGACAGAGGCAGCTTCCTGTATCACTGGCCGGCCCTACAGGGGATGCCATTGTACCCTAAGTCAGTGAATATTCATGTAGCCCAGGCTAGACACCGAATCCCCTCTGTGTGTTTTGCAAACACTAACTCGTTCATTGTGCAGCAAGCTTATGAAATAAACACCGTTATCATCATCCCAGTTGACCGATAAGAGGTCGCGTCACTTGGCCCAAGGCCTCACAGCTCGTGGAAACACTGGGACACGGGCAGACTGGCTTCAGAGTGCGTGTGCCTCGCCACCACGCTGAGCAGTGAGCCAACATACGCTCGCGGGTTATGTCAGCAGGCGAGGGCCAGAATCCTTCGGGGCTAGGTTAGCCTCAGGGCAAACTACAGACAACACGCAGGGGTGGAGGGACCGTCGTCATCGTCTTCCCGACCAACCGGCCTGCCCGTACACTTCCTGACCCTTGGGGTCCGGTCTGGACGAACCGATTTCTACCCTGAACTTCTGGGGGGGCTCGGCCCATTTCACGGACAGGGAAACCGAGGCCCACCCTCCGCCCAAGGATTATGTCATTGAACCTCACCACCGTCCGCTGTTACAACCGGCCTAGACGCTTCACAAAACGTGCAACACAAAATGAGCAAACACAAAATGTGCCGCTGTGCTGGGTGGAACTTTCCACCCGAAGGAAGAGCATTCCGGCAGGACTGAGGCTGCCTGGAGGCCCGGGGCTTGCGATGAGGTTGCTGTAAACTGTGAAAAAGAAAACGAAAAAACAAACAGAAACAGAGCCCTGGATTCAGTCGCACACGCGTGCTGCCCGGGCCGGCCCCCAGGGCGGGCCACTGTCAGGGGAGAGGCCTCCTCGAAGCGTAGAAAGGAGCAGACACGAAGTCGGTTGTTTTATCCTTTTGAAAACTCGTGGAGAAACGTGCCACCCGGAGCGATGGCGTTAACCGGTGTTCGGGGGCGGTGCGGTGGCACGGGGCCCATCTCACGCCGTGTGGCATGGCCACGGGCGTCCCCAGAATCCCGCGTGCTCCTCCCTCCCTTCCCGCAGCCCCGGCGGCCCCCCTTCCACCGTCCGCGTCCTCGGGCCCGACGCCCGGAGGACCGATGCTCTGCGTTCCACCAGCCCGCCCGAGGGTGGGCGCCTGGGTCGCGGCTGCTGTTAGCGGCCGTGCGTCCCCTGCCCTGCACGCGGACGTCCCGCTGCGTGCCCAAGCCGCTCTCCCCGGCAGCCGGGGGTCCACCCAGACGTGCCGCTGCTCCGTCGCACTGCACTTGTTTGGTTTTGGTTTTTGGAGAAAAACACCATACTGCTTTCTGTCGAGGCCGCAGCATTTTCCGGGAAATCGCTTTTAAAGCCAGCTAACGAGTTCCATTTCTCTACCTTTCCGCCACTTCCTCACAAAGGCCAAGCACCCCGTAGGGGCTGCAGGCTGTTCCTCACGTGATGGCCGTCTCTGTCATTTGTCCCCTCGACCCAACCCAGTCCCGGGCCTCCCCGCCTCCCCGACGTGGGTGAGCCACACCGCCACGGACACCGCAGGTCTTAGGGAAGCGTAGCGTCTGGACCACTACCACCCCCCGCCAGAACGGCGTCCTCCGAATGGCAGACGGAATCGCTCAGGAACCGCGCGTGAGCTGTTCCATCGGCCCACGAGACCAGCCTCAGAGACCTGGCCCACTTACTACCTTTACGCTACGCTGATTACTGTTGTGACGTCTGGCTCACGTCCTGCTGTCTCGTGGCAGAGAGGAAACATGATCCACAGAAAGCACAGTGTGCCCCTGTTCTCCAACATCTTACTGAGGAATTTCATGAGCGCTTTACTAGGTGGGTCCGCGCCCTCTCAGCTTTGACGCTCGTCAAAGTCAGTTACAGACCCAAAAGTCCACAGACGTCAACACCCTTCTTTTACTTAAGTTAGTATCTTTTTTCTCGATGTTTATTTAAGAAAGAGAGAGAGAGAGAGAGAGAGAGAGAGGCAGACAGACAGACAGAGAATCCCAAGCAGGCTCTGCGCTGTCAGCACAGAGCCTGATGTGGGGCTCAAACCCATGAACCACGAGATCATGACCTGAGCAGAAATCAAGAGTCACATGCTCAACCGACTGAGCCACCCAGGTGCCCCAAGTTAATATCTTTAGTAAGGAAATTTTATAGCACTAATATAGATGAGAAGCCAGTATTCCTTGCTATAAGTAAAATAAAAGCACTGACAAGAAGACAAATCCATCCGTGTTCCACCTAAAATCATTTCACGTATCACCAGTAGGAATTCTGGAGTAGCTGACTTCCTATCTGAATGTGAATCTATTAATCTCTTCCCAAAAAGCACAGTAATAAATACCTTGAGGGAAAAAAAATAAAAATAATGGCTGCCTGAGAATAAAGAATTTGGTGTCAGAACGTTAGCGGTGATTATTTCTTGTGGCGCAATTATGGACAATTTTACTTGTTATGGTTCTATAACGGGAATTGGCGATTTACACGAATAGAGCGTGCATGTCCCTATGTGTCTATAGGTGCGTGTGTCTAATGCATTGTAGATAGAGACAGTGGGTGAATGAAAAAGGCACAATGCAGCCACATCCATTAAATGGATGCCTGGAGATCCGTGGGTTGATGGGCGTAGCCAGGGCCCAGCCTTCCGGCAATGAACGGCACTGCATCGGGAAAGGTACAAGACGAAAGGGGACGTGAGTGAAAGCCATGGCCGCCCGGCACAGGCACCTTCTAAGATGCTTCCCTCCACATTTAATCGACAACGTGTGTTAACGGCGGACTCGCCGTGTGCGGGGAACTATATGATACAAGAATTATAGATCACTGTTCTTGCCCCACAGTCTTTGAATGCAAAGGCTGAAGAGATACAGCGCCCGCGGGTGCAGGGAGAGGGAAGCAGGAGGAGAAGGTTTCTGGGGCGAAGTGATGTGGAAGGCTGCCGATGCTCGCAGCATGTCAGATTCAAGACCCTTCTCGTCTCGCGGGACGAGCGCTCCCTTCTCCAGGACCACGAGGGGGAGAGCGCTGTGGCCTGGAGCCCCGCATTTCCCTGGGGGAACTGGAGGATGCTAGGAGGGCGAACGGTGCAACGGCCCCCCGAGGAAGGAAAGTGGGCTCGGGGGAAGCTGCGGAACCACGGCATCTCAGGTGACGCTGCAAATGGGAAGAACGGCCGACCGCTCACGCTTGCTTCTCGGAGGCCGGGGCGGCTCCGAAGCCGCCTCGTGTCCTGACCTCCTCCTCCAGCTGGGCTGTCTCCGGGGCTGACAGCCGGGACCCCTCCCGCGGCTGTGGCTTGGCACCCTGAGCAAGAGCCGGTGGCCAAAGTGCCCTCTGGGCTCGTTTCCCGGGAGCAAAGGCCTGCCTGTTTCTGCTACTGAACTTAGCCACAGCGACAGGCGCAGGAGGCTTTCTTTAGATGGCCACAGCGAACTGGCCGGCACGTGTGACATTGCAGCGTGTGGCGGCGATCGGATCTGGCGTCTGGGACACCCCAGAGACACATGTGTGGCCTGTAAGGAGCTTCATACTTTCCCTGCTGTGCATAGAAGCTGGCGGCTTCACAAGCGGAAACACTGGAGACACTGAATGGAAACTCCTGCTCCTACATGACAGTTTGGCTGCGGCCAGAAGGAGGCGTAGTCAAGTTGAAGTTCTACAACAAACAGTCGTTTTCTGCTCCCGAGCTCAGGAAGCGACTCTATCTGGATGATGATAAAACAGGTGCGTACATTAGGACCTGTGAGCCCAGCCTGGCCGCCACCCAGTTCTGTGCACCCCGCAAGTTCAGGAGGGTTTTTCTCTATTTTTAAACAGTTGAGGAAAAAAAAAAAAAGACCAAAATATTTTGTGACCCATGAACATGATATGAAATTCCAACTTCAGTGCCCACGAATAAAGTTTTATTGGAACCCGGCCACACCCGTCCGCTTACAGGTGGCCCCTGGCTGGTTTCAGGCTGCAAACGCACAGTCGACTAGCCAGAGGAGAGGCCGTGAGGCCTGCAAAGCCTGAAGTGTGTACTGCTTCCAGGCAGTTTTTCAACCCCTGTGCTGAAGCAGTGGCCAGGGTCGCCAAGGGCTGGGGCAAATGTGAAGTAACGAGTGGAAAACTTTAAAAATGAGGACGTGCTTCCCCCCGCGCCCCACCCGCCACCCCGAGCTGCCTTTTTAAATGCTCCAGCATCCTTGGTTGTAAATCCTTCCGCACCGAGGAAGAGCTGCGTCTGGAGCTCAGCTCTAATACTTAAAATAACGTTTAGATTTCCTTCTTGCTTTTTTGGATATCTCCTCCACACACACAGGGGGAAAAGCATGGGCAGACTGCTCAGTATCTCCTAAGAGCACAGTCACACGCTTGTGCTCAGAGGCCCCGTGCTAGGAAGAAATGCAAGGAGCAGGGACTTGCGGACCCCCCACGACGGACCCCAAAGGAGGATTAACTGGAACGATTTTACGGGAATGTATTCAGTATGCACACATGACAAGATGCCAGCAAGCTGTGTCAGTACAGCGTTCTAATTATAGACGCCGCTCTCGAAGTTGAGTCAAGCTTCACAGCGAGGTCCCTTTCACAGGGTGTGGTTTAAACTGACCACTTAAACGCCGGAGAGGACACTTTTGGTTAACGGGCACGATCCGGGGGCTCAAGGGAACACTGTAGCTCTCATCCTATGGGACTGAGGCTTTATTTTTGCCATAAGACCTTTTCTAAGAGGATTCTTCCAAGCCGGAGAGCTGCGATGAACAGTTAACAAAAATCAACATTGTGTTGATCAACAAAGAGACCTCAGGTCTTCTCACACAGAAGCTGAATAAGGAAGGCTCATTTCCGAAGAAGGCAAGCTGAAGTGCTGGCGTGTTGCCGGGCTGGGTGGGCGGTAACAGGCTCGGGTTTGTGGGTCGAGTGAGGAGGAAGAGGCAAGGAAACATGTCCCTTCGAGACACGCTGGAGTGTGGAGGGCCACTTGACACGCTTGGGCACGAACCCAGCTAACCAACGTAGAGAAAGGGCCGAGGGCAGGGAGTGCAAAGTATTTAAATATGCTGACAAATGATGACAGTCTCCATCCACGGATCTGATTCCTCCATGAGATAAAGGTAATACGGTGCCTTGGAAAAAGCACTGGACTATTAAACAACAGTGCAAGTTGCTCCTGAGTGGGTGGGGCCAAAGGGAAGCTAGAACGGAAGCCAGCACGCAGGGGAAAGGGGTCGGTACTGGAGGTGCCCTCGCTTGAGCTACACAGACTTCCGATGGCAGAAAAGGGAGGGCGATCTGGCAGAGAACCCGGTCCAAGGAGAACACAGACTTACGAAGGAGGCCTGAGGAGTGGTTCCAGAAAGGCATAGGGCTTACACATTCTCTAGTCACTCTGAGAAATCCCATTTTCTGTGTACATCGGGAGTGAGGACCAGCTCCACAAACTCTACTTTCCACAGCACTGCAAGCCTCTACCCTTCCAGGTGATCTCCCTCGATCCCTACCCCACTCGGCAGGTGCACTCAGAGCTGGAAGGCCAGCTCAGCACGGAAGGATTCTGAGAGGGGGGTGGGGGATGCCCTACCCTGTTCTGAATACAAAGACCTATTCGAGTCCACCAGGTCTCAGTGGTACTGGGTTTTCTGCTACTTCTCCTTCACTCGGGAGCTGAGGGCCTCTAAGACACTTCACGTTCCTTGTTGCTCTTGGCCTCGTGGAATCATTCTACTACTTTGACCTCAAGCCTATGTGCAGGGACCTCTGGGGGGGGGGCGGGGGGACTGGGCCCTTCTTCCTAGAGGCAACAGAGTCCCCCCCAGGCTCTCTGGCCTTCTTTTCAGTCTTTTGTCTTACAGCCATGGCTAGGCCTTAGATTCAAGGTTGGAATTTGATTGCGTTTTACCTGAATTCTTTCGTGAGTTTCCGGGAAACTAGCCTCTGCCTTGATTTGGGGGGGAGGGGTATAATAATAATTAATAATTATTATTAATTTATGGTATTGGGGAAGACTTAGCGATATCTCATCACAATCCAACAGCCAACGTTTTATTATTACACGCTTAATATTTTAGAAAATTAGAGAGGGTAATAGTGCTTTCTTTGGCCAAAGATTCAGTAACAGTGCTTTCTTTGGCCAAAATGTTTTAGTGACACTCTTTTATAACTCAAAAATATGTGTGCAATTAACTTCCTCTGTCTCTTCTGATAGTCTGATAAAGAGTGGGTCAACAGAATGGTCTGTGTTGACCCTATATGTTAGAGACAGTGCATTATCTGTGTTTTGAGCCCATTTTATATCCCTTAGGAATCCCAGGAGCCTTTGAACACCTACATGATGCCATTTTTTTTTTTTTTTTAGTTACAACTGAGAAGGTAAAGGAAAAACAGCCAATATTCCTCCCTGAAACACAGAGCTTTGCCTTGGTCTGAAAATTCGAGGAGTTGCCAAACTTGACAGCATCCAATCCAGCTAATTTCTTTTAATATGAGAATAACTAAAAATATGAAAAACGTAATTATTTCCCCCCTCCTTGGATTTAAAATTGCTTTGCTCTGTCTGAATCTCTTACTTGGCACTGAACCTGTTTCTTCAGGAAGTAGGGCAGAATTTTAAAGCGCAGATCATAAGAACAAACTCTGCCTTCATTATTAAATATTTGAATATTCTTCATATTCATCAAAGCACTACAGTTAGCAGAAGCTTGTCTTTAACAAGTTCAGGAAGGAAGGTCTAATTTCTGGCTTTCCATTTGAAGAAGATTTTCTTCAGATGTCTTCAGATTTTTTAAGTCAGAAAGATACGCAAAGAATATACGAATAAACACCCCTTCTTGTACATACATCTCGGCAATAATTCAGGTTGACCCTCAACTTGCTAAGGTATTTTTTTTTATTTTAGCCAACTATTTGAGTCAAAAGAAAATCAATCCAGTACTCTTATTTTTGTATCCCCCCCCCCAGATTCAGAGCCCAAACACATGTGTTTTCTAGGTTATCATTAAAATTTCATATAATTAGGGGCACCTAGGTGGCTCAGTCAGTTAAGCACCCGACTTCAGCTCCGGTCATGATCTCACAGCTCATGGGTTCGAGCCCCATATCAGGCTCTGTGCTGACAGCTCAGAGCCTGGACCCTGCTTCAGATTCTGTGTTTCTCTCTCTGTCTCTCTCTCTGTCTGTCTGTCTCTCTCTCTCTGCCTCTCCCTTGCTTGCACTGTCCCTCTGTCAAAAATAAACATAAAAAAATTTTAAGTTCATATAATTAATTGTAAGATAATAATACCCTTTATTTACATATATTTCTTTCCAAGCCCTCACTGCTTGATTACGTTATTTCTCTCTACAACATCCTATCCAAGTAGAAAAGGAAGGGGAATCCCGTCTCTGAAGATAACAACGCGTAATACGTATCAGTTTATAAACACTTCCGCATAAATCATTTTTTGGTTCCGACCTTCGCCGCACCCTCCGACGTACGTGAGTCAGTCAGGTGTCATTTTCTTCAGTTTACAAACGCGAGGCCCAGAATCAGAAAAGTGGAGGGGCTGCCTGTGTTGTGCATGGAACACATCGAAGAGCCAGCTTTGCCAGCTCGTCCGTGGCTTTGCACCGAGGAGCCACCGAAAGACGCGGCGAACAACAGAAGCAAAGGCCGCAATGGTCTTTAGGGCGCACTTTGGAGCTTTGCTCCATTTTCCTTGCGTGGCACTTTTCCAGTGCCGTTATTTGGCCAAATATACTGCGAAGTACCTCCCAGACTACATGGATTAGAAACAGCTCTATGTGTGCCCTTCTCCACAGAACTCCAGGGGCGTGGCTGGATTGGGGGATTATTTTTCCTTCGGTTTTACACTTTGAAAGCCTTGCTCCAACTCTCAAAGGATGCTGTTAAACACAGAATAAATACTGAATTGTCTCTCCATCCTCACGGCCTTTGTGGTAGCAAATAAATGTTTCTGTGAAGGAGTTTGCTCCCTGAGGACCCACAAGGGGGTGGTTAGAAAGTGTCCACAAATTAAAGGCAATGGAAGATCACTAACCACAAGTAATAGATGCTATAAAAAAAAAAAAAAGTAAAATACATAAAATAGTTTTTATATGCATACATATTCTGGACTCTGACCAGGTTGGCTACCGTGTGTTTTCCCAATTACGAGCATTTTTGTGTATACAAAGATGCTTTCATAACGGCAATCTGTGTAGGATAAATATTATCCACAATTACATGACTTATTTTAACTTCGAACAGTAGAATGGTGTTAACCGGAGAGAAGACGCAACATTTTTTAATGCCTTCAAGTTCCTGAATCAGTAGTCATTCTGAAAGACTTTTCTGATTTTAATAAACAAAAAAGAAAGAAAGAAAATGTAGGATAAAAACATCGATTCAGCCCTGGAAACCATTCCCAGTGAGGGAGGAGACAGGCATGTATCATTTCCAATCATTCCCGTGTCTTCCCTTCATGTGAAAATCCTCAAGAATTTCATGGTCACACACCATCTATCCGGTTATCTTTCGGGCGGGTCAAGACTGACGTGGCAGAAGCAGACATCAAGTCCCCACTCAGAACGTTTCTTCTCTCTGTCCTACCTCACAAACACTCCATGTGCCTTGCCAGGCTCGTTTCAGAACCACTGTCTCCTTCCTCGGAAATCTACCCCTTTGCTCCATCCTGTTGATTCCACGTCCACCTTTTCTCAAACCCACGTCTTTTCTGTCTCCCCTGACGAGGTGCCACCTGAGCCTTTATTGCCCTTCAGAGAGACCCCGGGATGCCGCACAGACCGTAGCAATAGCACACAAACTTATCCCTCCTTCACTCAGTGCCCACCCATCCCTCTGAGAACACCTACTGCTCAACGTCCTACAGAACTGTCCATTTTCTGCTTAGAACTTTTCACGGGCTGCTTATTGCCTGCCACATAAAGTGGTGATAATGTCATCTTGTGTTGATTTGCCCCGGGCCACCAACAATCGCACATGCAGAACAGATCGGCGCAGACCCCGATCACCGGTATTCCTCAGGTGCCCTGCGTTCCTCCTCTCACATCCAAACCCTATCCAATCCTCGGAGCTCTGCGTGGACGCTGGCTGTCCCGAAGCCTTTCCTGAACCCGCACTGCACTACATCTGCCCGTGTCCTGACGCCCATCACCTTGTACCCCAATGCATGTGTGGGGGAGTGCGTGTGTCTATACAGAAGAATCACTATGTTCTCAGGGTCAAATTTCCTGAGACTTGACTCTGGGCTATTTATGTGACGTGGAGCAGGGACTAATCTTTGGTGTCCCGGTATTATGGGGAAGGGAGGACGGGCAGTAGCAACCCCACAAGGTTTCTGGGAAGCAGATGGGTGAATACACCTAAGTGCTCAGGGTGAGGGGAAGCCTGTATTGCGCACACCTTCCCCTCCCTAGTGCGGCGGGGCCTCAGGAAGGGACTCTGTCAACGTCTCAGCACAGCGGGGAACACATGCATATGGTGGACACATCTGTGTGGAGTAAACCCTGTGATGGGGGGGGGGCGGGATAAGTCCCCCCGTGCACTTTCCAGCATCTTTGCAGAATGCTGTGAAAGACCATCATTTACTGATGATCTCAGCACCTTCCCCACCTTGCTTCACGATGTGGATGGAAAGACCAATGGGACCTGAAGTGTGTAACACAGTGTCCCCTACAAGAATACCTCTGCTCTTGGGGCGCCTGGGGGACTCAGTCGGTTTAAGCGTCTGACTTCGGCTCAGGTCATGATCTCATGGTCCATGAGTTCGAGCCCCACGTCAGGCTCTGTGCTGACAGCTGGGAGCCTGGAGCCTGCTTCGGATTCTGTGTCTCCCTCTCTCTCTGCCCCTCCCCTGCTCATGCTCTGTCTCTGTCTCAAAAATAAATAAAAACATTTAAAAATTTAAAAGAAAAAGAACACCTCCGCTCTTGATGAGAATGGGAGTGGTTATTCGTGCTCATTCCGTGTCTCCTCACGTTAGAGCTTTGGTGGCAAGAAACACAGCAGGGGAGACATGGGCAGTGGGTCCAGGGAACCTCATCTCATGGCTGTATTTACTCTTCTCTCTTTTTATTTTTTTAAATTTATTTATTTTTGGGAGAGAGAGAGAGAGGGAGAGAGAGAGAAAGAGAGAGACAGAGAGCGAGCACAAGCAGGGGAGCAGCACAGAGAAGCAGAGACAGAACCCCAAGCAGGTTCTATGCCATCAGTGAAGAGCCTGATGTGGGGTTCAAACTCACAAACTGTGAGATCATGATCTGAGCTGAGATCAAGAGTCGGCCATTCTACCGACTGAGCCACCCAGGTACCCTTGTATTTACAACTATTTTAATCATACTCTGGGGTGACCGGGGGGCTGCATCAGTTAAGTGCCCAACTCTTGATTTCGGCTCAGGTCAGGATCTCAAGGTTGTGGGATCGATCCAGCCCTGTGTGGAGTCTCCTTAAGATACTCTCTCTCTCATTCTCATTCTCTCTCTCTCTCCCTCTCTCTCCCCCACTTGCAATCTCTTCTCTTTCTTTCTCTGTCTCAAAAAAAATGAAAATGCTTTTTGAGTGATCTGCATTCATGAGCAGGAGAGATGAGGAATTAATGAACGGAGGAAGTATTAGAGTGTATATGTGCCAACCGATGACACCCAACACTTTGGGGCACCTCTCTGTCCATCACTCGACTATGTGCCTTTAAGGGAGGAGGATGCTGACTCTAGGTTGTGCATTGAAATGTATTAAAAGGACTGGCTACAGAATCAAAAAGTCAACATTCAGAGACATATGGTATTTATTTAGGGGATTCTTAGACTCTGATGTGTAACATTAATCCAGGCACAGACAGAATGAAACCTACGATTTCTCCAAATGGCACTCATGTCTAAACACCAGCTTTATAAATACTGAATTACTCATCAACCTGGAATATGTGTATTTTTTAGGAAGTACCTATGTTTAGCATCTCAAGTTTCTTAGGAAAGGACATCCACAGTGGACACATTTTGTCAAATATATGGGTGCCACATACATGTATGTTAAGTTATAAACACTTCCATTTTTGCTAAAATACTGAAGTTCCTTCCCACTGATAATTTTTGTGGTCCCATGTGAAAAAGAAGAGTGTCCCGGGGCACCCGGGTGGCTCAGATCAGTTAAGCGTCCGACTTTAGCTCAGGTCATGATCTCACAGTTTGTGGGTTCAAACCCCGGGTCGGGCTCTGTGCTGACAGCTCAGATCCTGGAGCCTGGTTGGGATTCTGTGTCTCACTCTCTCTGCCCTTCCCCTGCTCATGCTCTGTCTTTCCTTCTCTCTCAAAAATAAATAAACATTAACAAAAATAAATAAAGGTTTAAAGTTTTGTTCTTCTCTGTGTACTTGAGTCCAACTTTTGACACCCTGCCATGGGCTCAGGACGGTGCCTTCCTCTGGCTAACCACCCTACACAGGGAATATTTATCAGAGGCTCCTCAGGGGTCCTCTCCTGGGAGCCTGGATGTAAATCTGCCCAATTAGCTTAAACACTGGTCTCCTGACCCCAGACCCTTTCTCTTCCCCCATCTTTTTTCCAATAATATCGTATGGCCAGGATGCTTGGCCTACGGATGGACACCCAATCCGAATCAACAAGGGGAGAGAAGACATTTTCCGGGAGGGTTTCCTACACTTGCTCAGGAAGAGATATCTTCTCTTCATCTGTTCCAAGATCGCTGTCATGTGTCACCCATCTCATAAAAAATAGTCCCTGCATGAGGAGAAAAGCAGTTGGAGTTTGGACATGCTACTTGGGTTATAAAAGCAATGGTTGAACACCCACGTTCCTAACAGGATTATTCACAATACCAAAGGAGTGGAAGTAATCCAACCATCCAACAGATGAACAGATAAACAAACTGTGGATTATACATACACTGGTAAGGAAGGGGATTTTGACGCGGGCTGCATCACAGGTAAGCCTTGACGACATGGTGCACATGATGTAAACCAGTCACAAAAAGACAAATACTGATTGCCTTGCTGTGAGTAATGAGAGTAGTCACATTCATAGAAATAGAAAGCAGAATGTTGCCGCGAGGGGCTGCGGGGACGGGAAAACGGAGTTATTAAGGGGTGTGGAGCTTGAGTTTTACAAGATGAAAAATTCTGGATATTAGCTGCACAACCATGTGAACATACATAACACCACTGAACTGTGCATTTAGAAATGGTTAAGACGGTAAACGTCATATTATGTGTGTCTTACCACGTTTTTTAAAAAGCAATGGTAAATGTATGAGAAATGTAGTTCTGCTAAATTTCTAAGATTTCAGTGCGTGAGAAGTGAAAGACGTTTGAAGAATACAGACTAACAGAAAACAGTGGTACCAACCCAAGCCCAAAATGAGGATGAGGGGAAGAACCTCGTCTAAGCACGTGTTCTTACATCTCTGTTCAGGGAAACAAGCAAGAAAAATGCTTACAGGAACATTTGGCATTTCATACCATTATTTGACACAAATTAGTTGGGTAATTGCCATAACCCTTCACACTATCTTAAGAATGGAAAAGTCCATCACCTAGACAGCTTTCTCTCACATAGGTTTCATTTCAACAGGTACAATGATTTCCTTTGAATTAACACAGTAAAGTCCTTCCGGTTTGATGTATTCAGCTATTGGTAATTGGTTGCTTGATTTCACTTTTTAACTGAAAAAACAGGTCCGTGACTTGATCGAGTTTCCTTCCTATTCTGTGATGTAAATATCTGCTAGTCTACACAGAGGAGTAGTACGGTACTTTGGGACAGAAATGCAACCAGAAGTTCAGGCGTGGGTGGGAGTCCTGCTCTTCCTCAGGGTAACCCTGAAAAGTAACCTAAAATATCCAGGTCCCAGCCTATCTTTCCTCACTATGAAAGAATTCATCGAAAATAGGGCACATTTACTCAAGAAGGGCCAAAGAGTAAATATTTTAGGCTCTTACCCTTTGTGGAACAAAAGGTAAAATCAAGAGGAAACAAATTTCCACAAATGTGTTTTAAGTGACCAAATGCAAAATATAATAAAATAATTGCATATCTATAAATATATATAAATTGGTAGCACAGGCTTACTAATGAGAAGAAGGGAATCCCCTTTTTGGGAAAACATTTTGCTTTCCTGGAGTTCAAAGTCAGTGTTCCTTATCAATTCAACTGCAGATATCTTTTGTGAAAACCATTTTTAGCTCATGGGCAATAGTAAAACCAGCAAGAGGGCAGCTTTTCTGCACTGGCTGCAGCAATGTTCTAGGATCTAGGAATCCCAAAAGTCTTTTTTACCCACCGTAAGTGTCATGCTTCTGGAATGTTCCTTCTAATCTCTTTTGCTGGAAGTCAATTCCTCTGCTCAATTTAAGCATCAGCTTATCTAGCCAAATGGTTTTAAAAACCATCTACGCATGATAACTTCCAACTTTTTCTCTCCGCTCTCGGATATATTTTTGTATCTACCTCAGCTTTGTTCTCATCATTTACCCTTTGATGTCTAAGAGGTACCTCGAATGAAACAATTCCTAAAATTGTCACCCATCCTGATCGTCGTCTTCTCGGTAAGTGACACCTTCACTCACCCATGCATTCAAGCCAGAAATCTAGGAGCTATCCTAGATCATTCCCGTAAGCCTCCTCCACACCATCAAGCCATCAGCATCGGTTTGAATACCTCTCGTACAGCAAATAAGAGAGCATTCAAGGAGGTTGAGACTCTTTAGAGCTGTATTAGACACAGAAGTAATCAAAAGTGTTCTCGTTATACGAGCGATTATAAGTGTTACAAAGGAGCCCACCCAAACAGATCTTGAACACAGCCACCTCCTTCCACCTCCATCACTGTCACCTTGGTCCAAGCCACGCCCGTGTCTTACCTTAACTACTCTTGCTTCCTAGCTGGTGTTTCAACCCTAGCTTCACCCCTCCAACCCACTCTCTCCAGAGGCAAAATGATCATCTGAAACACAAACTAGGTTCTGTCATTCCTTGCTTAAGCTTTTCCATAGCTTCCCACCTATTAATTTGGCATCTCTTATGATCTGCTCATGTTTCTGGTACCGTTCACATTGCTGGGAACTTGGCAGCAACCTAGATGGACAAAAGTCCTGCCAAACGTAAGCCACATTCTAAAGAGGGGAAATCGATAATAAGCAAAGCAGGGGGACGAAAAGGAAATTATGTAGCATGTTATGATAAACGAGAAATGCTCTGGAAAAAAAATAAATCACGGAGGTGTAAAGGAGTTTGGAAGAATGAGTTGCAACTT